>NC_063206.1:17074979-17154979 GCF_017589495.1 Alosa alosa | reverse complement strand
CAGTGCTTTTCTCTGGACTCACTCTTTTCATGTGCTTTGTCTCCTCTATTGGCTCCCATCTTCTCTTACTCTGCCACTGTAAGGTAACATAAGCTGGTCCTCACTGCTCCTGATACACAGGCGTCCTGGCCGATCCGTGTCACGACAGCCTCCCTGCCTGCAGAAGGCCCCTGGGGGCCCATGATCCAGTTAGGCTGAGTTATGGTGGCGATTCAAACGAGCCTTATTGGATTTGTGGCATTAGGGCGGCGCGGGGGCCGCTATTAAGATGTCTTGGATCCCATTAGGGGCTGGGCTGTGGCAGGCGAGATAAGAGGGGAACATCTGCCCAGCGAGGAGCACTCACGCTGGGACAGGTGGCGCAGATTGCCCCTCTAACGACCAGCAGAGGTGGCACTGGCTTCTCTCCACGCACTGACACGTGTAATTAGCAAACAGGGCTGTGTGCATTGGAGATAGGGAGGTGTGTGCATGCATCATGTGTGTGTGTGTGTGTGTGTGTGTGTGTGTGTGTGTGTGTGTGTGTCTGTGTGTGTGTCTGTATGTGTGTGTGTCTGTATGTGTGTGTGTCTGTATGTGTGTGTGTATGTGTGAATGGCTGTTTGCGGATGCGTGTGGGCAGATGTCAGAAGGTGTTATTCTGGACCAATTGCGCAGCTTAAAAGCATGTTTGATGTGGATGTGTCTGTGTGTGTATGGGTCTGTGTGTATAATTGGGTGTTTGTGTCTGTGATGGGGCTGTGAAGTCAACATGGGAAGTCCTGTATGACGTCTGTGTGTTATCTGCTTACTGTATGTGTCTATCAGTCATATGTGTGAGACTTAGTGGGAACTAATATGTCTAGACACGATTTTGACACACACACTTACACACACACACACACACACACACACACACACACACACACACACACACACACACACACACACACACACACACACACACACACACACACACACACACACACACACACACACACACAAACACACATACACACACACACGCACACAAGCACTGTCACACACGCACACAAGCACTGTCACACACTTGAGGGTCTCTTTAGAGAATACTCGGACTCTCTGTCTGACTCCCTTTTTCCTGGTGGCCAGCTCAGACGGCCGTGTCTCCATGGCAACGTGACCGGCCTGCTGAGCTGCACATGCAGCGGGTCGGGTCGAGTCCGGCTCGGGACAAACCCTCTGACCCCGGGCCCACAGCTTTCCCACGCCATCACTGGACCCACTCCAGAGACAGAGAGAAACAGAAAGAGTGAGGGAGAGAAGAAGATGGGCTGAGCCAGTTAGATGTCCACTCTCCGCAAACAACCACCATCGGATTATTCACATCTGCCAGCTTTCCTCTCGTTTGCTGTTTTCCCCTATTTTCTCTCACTCTCTCTCTCTCTCTCTCTGCATTTTCTTTCCCTCCCTCTTTCATACACTCTATCTCCTCACCTCATTTAAACTCGAATTTGGAAGAAGCTTTATTGGCATGACAAAAACATTGTGCAAAATGACTAAGACTGAGGAAAGAAAGAATATACAGAATATATAATCCCACTCTTTCTGTCTCCTGTTTCCTCTGTTATAGTGTGCACTAAGGGACAGGCTGTGAGTGGCCAGTATCGTATGCTGGCCAAACATGGAGGTTATGTGTGGGTGGAGACCCAGGGCACGGTCATCTACAACAGCCGCAACTCTCAGCCACAGTGCATCGTCTGCGTCAACTACGTCCTCAGGTTTGCTACACACCTATGATATACAACAACACCTGCACTCTGCTTCTAACTAACCCCAGTCATGGAAGGAAGGAAAGAAATGAAAGAAAAAAAAGAGAAAGAAAGGAAAGAAGAACAATGCACCTGCCTACTGTAATATAGACACCACCAGTGCTTAACATTCTCAAGCACTGAGCCATAATTCACCTGCAGGTCAGGCTATTTGGAATTAGGAATATTTGTGATAACTTCAGGCAAAGAAACGTTTCTTGCTTTAAGCCCCCACCTTGACTATCTCCCCTCTGTCTGTCTGCTGCAGTGAAATTGAGGAGAAGGCCATGGTGTTCTCTATGGATCAGACAGAGTCTCTGTTCAAGACCCACCACATGAGCAGCTTCTTCAGCCAGACGGGGCCAGTGGCGGCCGAGTCCGGCGATGCCCTCTTCACCAAGCTCAAGCAGGAGCCCGAGGACCTCACCCAGCTGGCGCCGACCCCCGGAGACACCATCATCAGCCTGGACTTCGGTGAGTGAGTGGGTGGACACTGTACAGACCACGTGTCCGGCCCCAGGACACTTCTGAGAGACACCAAATCAGTTAAATCACGCAGGCAAGATGACACCACCATCAGCTTGGACTTAAGTGTAGGGGTGGAGGTGTCAGTGTGCGGGCAAAGGAAAGCCCAAATGTGAAGGAGAATTACATTAGGCACAAACTCCTTGATGCTCAAAGGTAAAATTACATTTGCTCTTCAGCTTAGAGAGAACTTGTCTCTGACATATCATTACTAAGAAAATCAGAGCAGATTTTTTTTTTTGTCTGTGAGAGAAACATAACATAAGTTTAGGCGACTGGAAATTGAAGAAAAACAGCCAGACATTTTGTGGTATTATCCCCACTATGATCTTTTTTTAAACTCTTGTACATTTCTTTGAAAGCCATTCTTTGTTTTGTTGTTTTGGACTGCGTTCAAAGTTAAAAGTTAAAGCTAGACTCTTTGTAAACTTCCTGTCATATTGTGTCATGACGTCATATGGAATTCGTCTGATTCTGAATGATAACCTTCAAAATGGCTGCTTTTGTGAAATGCCTGAAGTGATAGTCTTTTGTTAACAGTCATTCTCCGAAACACAAACACACACACACACACACACACACACACACACACACACACACACACACAAAGAGGCAAATAGAGACAACACACACAAACCAAGCCTATCCCTAATTAATAAATTATATGATTCTTAGATTCTTTACTTGTTATGTATTATGATCTAACCTATCTTATTTTCTGTGTTGGGCTTCAGGTCACCCTCAGTTTGAGGAGCGTCCACTGTTCAGTAAGATGTCCCCCATGCCCCGTCCTGCTGGGCACTCCTTCCTCAGTGACAGTGTCAAGCCTGGTACCCCTGAGGTGCCCACTGTCACCCCAACCTTCTGTGTGTCACAGGCACCCCCACCTGGCAGTGCCACCCCCAGCCTAAGCAGCTGCTCCACAGTGAGTTTGTGTGTGTGTATGTGGGGGGGGGGTGGGTGCATGGGTGCAAGGGCGTCATTCAGCTAAGAGAGTACAGTACTCTATATGTGCCTTTCTGTTTGCAAGGATAAGCAAATGTCACTGTCTTGCATGTGTGTGTGTGTGTGTGTGTATGAATATAATCACATGTACTATCCTCTAACATTGCAGCCAAGCAGCCCAGGTGATTGCTACGCTACCGTGGACAGCGATCTGACAAGCTCCCAGATAGATCTCACAGAGAAGATGTATGCTCTGGACACCCAGGAGACAAACGCCACTGGCACTACAGAGGTGAACACACACACACACACACACACACACACACACACACACACACACACACAGATATATATATACACACACACACACACACACACACATACACATCACAACAGCATGAATTCCTACATGATCCATTTCTTTGACTTTCTATGTACCAAACTCTCTTTCTCTGTCTCTGCCTCTCTCTCTTAGTCTGATTTGAGTGATCTTGACCTGGAGACCCTGGCTCCCTACATCCCCATGGATGGGGAGGACTTCCAGCTGCACCCCATTTGCCCTGAAGAGTCCCCCGCCAGCGAGACCACAGGCCTGGGCACCACCCATCACAGCTTTAGCAATATCGCCAGCCTCTTCCAGCCCCTCTCCTCCGGCCTGCCCGCCCACTACCAGCCCACCATGGGCACCACGGGGGCAGACAAGCGGGCACCCGGCGCGGACCCCTGGCCCAACATGGCCTGTGGAGGGCCCCCTGCCCTTCCACCTTACCACGCCCCAGCCAGCACCCCTCTGTCCTCTATGGGTGGCCGTCAGAACCTGCAGTGGCCCCCTGACCCCCCGTTACACTACCAGCGGCAAGTGGCCAAACCAGGCATGTCATCCACTCAGCACTTGCACCAGATGATGCCAACCAATCAGATGCCCATGTACAAGCAAAGGTATGAAAACATACATACTAACATTTTCAGACTGCAGTTTAATTATTCCATCCATCAACCAATCAATCAATCAATCAATCAATCAATCAGGCATTCATATACAAGTGGCATTATTCAAATGTTTGACATACATATCTGAGAGTCAGCAGTGAAGAATAAAGAATGTTTCAAGCAATAAGAGTCCTTCCTATGAGTTATTTAAAGAGCATATGAGGAAGGAGCCTCTAGACCACCTCAGTGTCTCTTTCCTCCCCACCTCTCAGCTAGTCCTGACTCCTGACCCTGACCCACTTGTTTTAACTCACAGACCAAGGACCACTTCCCAGAGTAGAACAGAAAAGCAGGGCTCCTTGAGAACCGCTATTTACATGTCTGTCTATGGTTAACTGGCCCTCATGCTGTGGTGTTATGGTAGTCAGCAGCGCTTCTGTGTTTCTGCGGGCAGGTCCATGGAGAATTTTGTCCAAGCCCAGAGGGACATGAGCCCGGCTCGTTTGGCTCTGGCCAACAGCATCAAGCGTTCCTTCACTCAGATGGCAACGGTGAGATCATGAATGAGCAACCTCAAAACCCTGTCAATAATATGCAAAAACACATTTCTGGTGCTGTTTCGTTGTGTTAACTTGTATGTATGTCGGTGTGTGTGTGTGTGTGTGTGTGTGTGTGTGTGTGTGTGTGTGATAGGAGGACATGCAGCAGAATAAACCCTCAGAGATGATGTGGAAGAAGATGAGGAGTGACAGCTGTGCCGTGATGGACAGGAAGTGTCTCAGCACCAGCGCCCTATCAGGTACGGTGGTTCAAAAGGGACATCACCTCACAGAAACCTTGTTTTCTTTCTCAGTACATCTTCAAATCCCTAAAACTCCCCATTTCTATTTCTCAGATAAAGGTATGGGCTTGTCAGATGGCTTTGGCCATCAACACAGAAAGACACAGTACCCCTGTAACCAAACATGCATGTCAAAGAAACCTTTCTCTGGACAGTGCTGCAACTACAGAGAGTACAGCGTATTGCCCTCATCCAAAAATGAGGGTGAGTCTCTATCACATTTTCCACATATTTGAAGGAAAAGTCTGCAAATGTATGAATGCATGTTTCACATAGTTCACATACAATGTTAACAGATTTTTTTTACACTGCATTGTGCATTAGTGTGTCTGCTCTGGATTATTGGATTAGGTAACAATTTACATTGTGGTGATTTTGGTCTGTGTGTGTGTGTGTCCATGCAGGGATGGTGAGTCGTCTCCTGGGCCCCTCCTTTGAGACCTTCTGCCTGCCTGAGCTCACGCGTTATGACTGCGAGGTGAACATTCCCCTGCAGGGCAAAATGCACCTGCTGCAGGGCAGCGAACTCCTGAGGGCTCTTGACCAGACCACCTAGACCACGAGACCTGGTCCCAGATCAGCCCCTCAACACCTCCCCACTTACACAACCCTTCCAGCGACTCGCTGAGGGCCTCTTATCAGACCACCAACACAGGCCACCTGTGTCCCAAAACCTGGTCCCAGATCAGTCCCTTGTCCCCTTTCTCACTACAATCCTCACCACCCCACCCCTACTGATCTCCCAAAACCCCACTGAGAAAATGAAAAGATATCTGGAAACTTCTGTAAGGAGTGATATATACTCAGAACAGCAACCCTAGAAGCTTGGTCAGCGAGTGTATGTTTTTAGATAGTCTATTATGATGAGGTATGACAGTGTATGATGTCAGAGAGGTTTGATTTCCACAATGTGCTTTCCAGGATCCAGCTCCTCTTCAAATCACTATGAGGTGGTTGCTCAAAATGTAGCATTTTGAAATCTGTGGGTTCGAGTAGAGACGAGCGAATGCAGGCGTGTGTGTGTGTGTGTGTGTGTGTGTGTGTGTGTGTGTGTGTGTCAGACAGGTTCTTAGACAGGCACAGAATGCAGTCTGCCACTATTGTGCCTTCAGTCAAAGTAAGTTTTGTGCAGAGAAGCCCTTATTTTGATAGAAATTGCCAGCAGACAAAACAATGTGTTTAATAAAGATATGTAATTCTTACCCATGCTAAAATGATAGCACAACACAGGTGCCCCTAAAATAAACCAATATGTTCCTCACAGGCCATGGAACCTGATGAAGCATTGATTTTTTTTAACACTGCCAGTCTAAGAATATTTAGTTAAATACAAGCATGAAGTTATCGGCGCAAAATAGAGGTGACTTCTCTTGCAACCACGGCTACTGGCAATCTTACCCACAGACGCCCACCTCATCCCATTTTATTATTCACAGAAAAGTCGCTTAGAGATTTATTTTTACTATCCTCATCTTTTAAGTTATATACCTGCATTATTTTTTAGTTACAAGGATTCATTGCATATTCATTTTTTTTTGTCAGTGTCCGAAATCTATTTACCGAACTTTTATCTTTGTGTTTAGAGTGTTGGATTCTATTATTGTCATCGTGGTCCTCTGTCTGTCATTCTACTTGGTTACAACAAGCTTGATCCGGGGGGAGACCCCCATGTTGCCTTCACATGTTTGGCATGTTTTTAGGAACTATCACAAGTAGCCATTTCCTCCCTTTAATCTTCCTTCATTATTTTTCTCATTTTCACTGTCTGTCTTTTCCTCACATCTCATCAATGCTCTGTTGTGGTGACCACTTTATCTTTACATATATATGAATAAATATTTTAGAGCTGTATCCGTATATTTGTTTAAAGTGGATTGGAGATGTCCAGTACTGTGTCTAAAAATACTATTTTATTGCTTGTAGGCTTCGGTACTCTTGTCTTCTCTATGCAGTAGATACAAATCGGAGTACTGTCTGGTTTCAACGGAAAGTAGCACTGTTGATTTTTTCCTGTGGTTTGAGATATGCAAAAGCCTTACCGTATTTTCTCTTTTTTTGGCAGGCCAGTACTGTTCCTTCTATCATGTTCTTTTGATTTTGTTGTTGTTGTTGTTAATCAAAAAGCAGTAAATAAAAATATATATATATATTCAGTAATAATAAGAAAAAGTTCCACTCTTGACACATGTAGCAGAATTCTGAATTTTTTGAAAGGCAAAAATTGTTAAGACTGCATTTAAATAAAACAGATGGACACATCTGATGATGACAATACTTTTGTAGATGAGTTGAGGTGTTTGCTTTGGTGCAGCAGCCGAGTTGTGTATTACTGGGATCCACCCACATTAACACTGTATCTATCTATTTGTTTGTTTGTTTGTTTGTTTTCTTTTTAAGGGAGGGGGCTGAGGTTGTCTTTAAGGTTGAACTGTGAGTTTCACTAATGCCTTAAAACATGCCCAAATTTTGCCAGAAGTGCTTAAAGATGACGATTAGACTAACCCCTCAGAGCCACAGACTGGTATCTGCTTTGTTGAGTCGTGTTTTAGAGTTAGATTCACTATCCCATGGTACCCAAATCCTGTCTTATTTATATCCATAAGCTCACCATTTGCCAAATATGAAATACATCCCTTGGTGGTAGTCTGATAACATCCTCATAGCTGTTCATTGTTATTAGCCATGGAAATATAGTATAATAATTAATGATGATATACTAGTCTGAGTTTAGATTGTAGACAACACTGGTGAAAAGGTGAAATGAGAAGATATATTCTAGAATTCTAGAAGTTGTCTAAGTATTTTAAAGGTTTTGCAGGTGCGGAGCTAGCATACTCTGCAGTCATGCATAGCCACTGCGTTGACTGTGAATGTGTTTATGTCAGATTGGACTAGGTTGTTGGAAAATTGGATAATGTCATGGATGTCACTGAGGATTATTCAGTAACCAAGGTAAACTGGCAAGCAGAGGCAGTGTTCTATATTACAGCCAGGGGGTCTGTTCCTCTCAAGCCAAATCTTAACATGCATTTGATTATTACCCTCCGCTGAATCCAAACATTCAGATGTCACTGCGATATTAAGCTCAATGATTGCTTTGGCAACATGAGTAATTGCCACTCCAAAAACAATAAAATGAAGCCTTAGTTAGCATCTTACAATGCTGATGGAGAGCAGAATGTCTCTATGGTATGTTGGCAATTGAGCTAGTCCTCTTGCCTTCAAACATAGGGCTATGAGAGGAAGGTAGAGACCTTTTGAGCGGTGAGGAAGGGAGGTGAAGTCTGCTCAGCCTACCCACTGATGCAGCAACCTCATATCTCACAGCATTAACAGTCTCTTCCTCTCTCTATATATCAATATATTTTGCAAACACCCCCAGTCCTTCTCTCTGTTATCAATACACAAATATGCATTCTTGTGCAACCTAAAAAAAAATCTTAATTTATGGGAAAAATATCGCTGGAACAGCCTCAATCCAAAGACAGAGAAAAGACAAAATGTTCTCTTTGTTTTCCTCGAGCCAAAGCGAACGGAATCTTGAGCATTTCCCCAAGTGATGTGGAGCCTAGATTAAAAATATTGCCCGGATAATGCAAGAGGATGTGCAATTTGATGTTGTTTATTTATGTTTTCTGCTAAGTGGATGAGGCAGGGCGCATGAGTGTCTGTCAAGGGGAATGAGAAATTGGTGTCCCATCAGACTTCTGTACACAGATAGCAAGATGTTTTACTCAAATATAAATATACTGAGTCCCAAGTAGTCCACAAGCAGAATAAACTTATGGGGACACATATTTGACCTGGAGTGTCCCCATTAGGTTAGTTTGTCAGGAGTTTTATCATGAACCAGGAGCTCAAAGAGTATAGTTCTCTAATGTTTACTTGAATTACCAGTGATTAAAGCCAAAGTAAAGTTGCCCACACTTCAATTCTATTTATTTGTTACCTTAGATATCTCAGTATTGGCTTGGTTGCACTAAAGAGTTAATAGTTAATAAAATAAAACTGTACACCTGTAAGTGAGGAGAGACATGGTCAAGTCAAGATGCATCAACTGCCCACAGAAAGACCTATCACCAGTCTTAGCTGTAGCCTCTGTGTTCTCTGAGGGGTGTTAAAACGTCATGTGCAGTTAACCATAAATGTGATGAAAGCTGTGTCAACCGTATTCTTGGCATATACATGTTGCTCACACTCAACATTAAGGGCATTGCTTGTCCAAAACTGAGAAATCTACCATTGTGTGCTTAACTTTATGTCAGTAGTCATTACTGTCAGGTTTTGTTTTATGAGATCAACAGAAACTGCTTTTTGACTCATGCATGGTTCTACTGGAGTAAAGATGAGCTGATGATGGCGGAGTTTCCATTTGTGGACGATGTGTCCATTTAAAGACAATTACAGTGATGTTTTTTGTTTGTTTTCTAGACATAATAAAGGGGTTGTTTTCATGGGACTATGTCTGCTTTCACCCTGTTTAATTTTTGTTTTGGATGTCTTATAGTTACATTAGCTGAAACCATGACTATTTTAATATGCTAAATTCATATTTACTATATTATTATTATTATTATTATTATTATTATTATTATTATTATTATTATATTTCTTGTTATTGTTATTACTGTATGGGAAATTTTGCCCCAGTAAGAAGTTGTATTTCTGCACTGATATGTTATTAAAGCATATTGATCTCACTTTTCATGTGGGGTGAGTTTTATTGTGTTTTCTCTCTCTCTCTCACTCTCTCTCTCTCTCTCTCTCTCTCTCTCTCTCTTTCTCCTTCTCAAACACACAAACACATATGGCAGTATGTCATAAGACGGCCATTTTAAGGATGTACATATTTATACATAGTATAAATCAAGATGCCTTTAAGAACTCCTCAGTCATAGTTCACATCTAAGTGCATTGTGTTTGTGTCAGTGAAATTGCTGTTTTCTTCCTATTTTTCACATTCGATCATTTTAAGAGAGTAAGACTCCAGTCACTGACTCCCTCTGGACTACCAGGAACTGTGAGGGGTCAATCCAGCTCCCATTCCTTCCTCAGGAAGAGCCCTGTCATACTCCTCTGTGCAAAAACGAGATCAGTAGCTATCCACTAAGGCATGAGAGTGAACCGCCTGAACCCATGTGAGCCAGCTCCCACACACAAGCAGAAAGACAAGCTCTTCTCACGCACGCACACTCACACACACACACACACACACACACACACACACACACACACACACACACACACACACACTCACACTCACACACACACACACACACACACACACACACACACACACACACACACACACTCACACACACACACACTCACACACACACTCACACACACACACACACACACACAAACACACACACACACACACAAACACACACTCACAGATGCTTGAGCAGTAGGTGCTATGCCATCAGTCTTTTGCATATCTAATGGAAACATTAAGTGGAGCGTAGAAATCCATACATGCACATCCATATGTTCTGATGTTGTCTTGCATACACACACTGTTCCCTACACCCCGTCACTCACACACACGTCAGTACACACACACACACACACACACACACACACACACACACACACACACACACACAAACACACACAACCACAACAACACATAAGCTTGACTGCTGGTAACTATTTAAAGCAACTCTTAAATAGTTCTTGTGGACTTCTTGTTGCTGCCTCCTCACACTCCTACACTGTGTGGCCATTTTGTTCCCCAGTATTTCCCATTCCCCAAACAGGGGCCTAATGGGCACCCCAGGCCCAGGAACCTGGCCTGACAAGGAGGGGAAATCCAAAAAGAGCCTCCTCATCACTTTATGCCATGACATACTTAATGGAAAAAAAACATTCCAGAAGTGTTTTTTTTTTGGTCTCCTATTAGTCAAGCCTTGTCACGCACACACATATTAATACATACACACACACACACACACACACACACACAAAACATGTAGCTATGCAAAGCATCACACAAATGTCAAATGATAGCCTGCAGTGTGTATATAAAAGTAAGGAATGTATATCAGTCAGGCCTCTGTCTCAACACTCACTCTTCAGGTGCTCTATATGACGTGAATGCTTTCACCAATTAATTAGTCTCGTAAATCCTTCATCAGACATGTCACAGCACAGTTGGAATATCATGCACACCAGGCAACACTGGTTTTAGGCGGTATACATGTTGATGGCAGGTAGGCAAGGACAATTTAGTCTTGGCCATGTTGTATCTGTACCCTTTCACATCACAGCTTGTTCAGAGGTTGAAGAAAGTTATGTCCTCAACTGACCTGCAGTTTTGAAAGAATAATGTCAGTCTTTTCATCCCTCTTTCTCTCTCTGGCATTTACCTGTACACACACACACACAAACACACACATACACAAATGCTCGATAGTGTTTTAAGCCCCTCTCGACTTCAAGGCAGTGCTGTGACCGTCGACTTTAAGGCACCTAACCCTAACCTTAACCCTAACCCTAACCCTTGCTTTCCCAAGTGCCTTCCATACAGACGTGCAAGCGATCATTTCTGTGTCACCCCATAATGCTTTGAGTCCCTTTCTTAATGCAATTGGCACTTAACCTAACTAAACCGCCCCCCATTGTTGTCCTCCTTATTTCTTATGTTAGCGTGACATACTTCCTCCCCTCTTCCCGACACACACATATACTCACACACACACACACACACACACACACACACACACACACACACACACACACACACACACACACACACCTAAGGTTGAGGATAAAGCCTTTGATTTTTTTTTTAAATTGCAATTACTTTTTTTCATGGAATTAATACGGAGTGTAAAACATCTTAATTTATTTATTTGTGTGTTTGATTTAGATCAGTTTTTATATCCATATGTGTACTTTGTCCAATTCCTTTTGTGCTGTCAAATACATGCGAGGAATTGGATGAATTTTGTGCTGGTGAGATTCAAGTCTTCCACAAGCATCAAATAATTAAATAATTACATTTCAGCTTGCTTCAGGCCTTTATTTGATGATGTTTCAAGTTTTGGTAAACAAACAAAATGCTGTTGCTCTTACTTTGTTTGTGCCTGCTGGTAGTAAGTGTATTCTGCTGCTCCTCTTATATATTACAGACAGTTTTAAATGTAATTTCCTGAAATTTTTTCCATAGGATGTGTAAACAAAATAGTTGTTTATGTAACAGTCTTCATAACATTCTAACCCAGTTCAGCAAATACAACTTTATTTTTACTTTATTTTGATACACACACACACACACACACACACACACACACACACATACACACACATACACACACACATTTAAAACAACGTGTGTATATTTGTAATCATTTTGTTCAACACTCAAAACACAGTTTTCATATCAGAGAAACGTTATCATGATTGTTAAGGTGCATCTTAGCAGGTAAAGCGTTTCATTTAGTTTCTTTGCTGCGGGCTGCAAGCACAATACAACCAGCATGACAAGGATTTCTCCCTCAACAGTGTGTTCCTTCAGGCTCTGTCCTGTCCTCAGCCCTGGATGAGAATACCATACCCAGGCACCGGCTTTCTGGGAGAGAGAAAGAGAGAGAGAGAGAGAGAGAGAGAGAGAGAGAGAGAGAGAAAGAGAGATATGAGTAAAAGCCTCTGCCTGGTGCCTTCTCTGTTTATTCTGCAGTCAAACACACCCGTCACCAAAATAAAGACAAACAGTGTGGGAAATTACTGTTGATTAAAAAAAAGCAAAACAGTTTTACAGAAGCAGGAGCTTCGCTGCCTATCCATTACCTCTTCCTCCTCCTTCTCCTCTTCCTCTGTGAGACGGGCCCTAGGGACTGTTTACCCAGAATGCCACTGTCTGAGGAGCCTCCGCAGACTCAGACACACACCAGCCTAAACAAGACCCCACACACAACTAATCCTGTTTTCCCCCAATTAGTGCATATTTTTAACTGTATGGGGATGCAAATAGCATACTTTTGTGTCTTATTGTTTGTGTGTCTAAAAATGTGTGTATATGTGTGTGTGTGTTTGTGTGTGTTTATATTATCAATAAGAGATGTGGTTCACACAATGATAAATGAAAGTATTAAATATTACAGTAAAATAAAGTATTAAATCACATACTGCATGCTTATATATACACTTTATTTTGGGGTGGGGGTGGGAGGAATACATTGTATTAGCTGTATGATATGGTGACATTATCCTGGCATAAGAAGGTCTACAGTAAATGTTGTCTTTCAGCATCAGTTCTTCCTGGGGCCATGCAGTCCCCTAAAGGATAAGTCTCTCTCTCTCTCTCTCTCTCTCTCTCTCTCTCTCTTCCTTTTTTGCTCTCAAGCTACAAAGACTTCTCTTTATTATTTTAACTTTTCCCCCTTTGGTGGTTTAAGGTTGGCTCAAAGATTGGGCTCTCCTTTAATGAATGTCAGAAAAAAAACAGAAAGAAAAGAAAACAAAGGAAAACAAAGGTAGTCTAGAAGTGGTAGAAAAAAAGGACAGGAGGAACTGGTGATTCTAAGCCACTGGCGACTTCCTCAGTAGCCCAACGGTAGTTAGCAGCTAAATCAAACAATCTGTGTTGCTGCAGACCTTTCTAAAAGCCGGACAAAGGATGTGTCTCGTTAAGCAACTGTACACACCCGTACGCACATTCAAACAACTTTTTTCGTATTGTAGCTTAAAGTATTTGCGAAAGCACATAAGCTCAAAAGCACAAAAGCAGGACGCCTATTCTATTATATGTTCCCAACACCACAGCCACTCTCCATCCCCACCAACAAGCTCATACACTTACACTCCCCACATACACATTCACACACAACCAGCACACCTTGTAAACACATTTTATACACAAACTTCATCACATGTACTTAAACGAGCACATGACCATTTAGTATCAAGGAATACAAACACACCGTTTAACAGTTTAACAGCTAGAACAGAAGGCTTCTGAGCACCCTTTGCCACTGGTTGTACTCCACGACCTCTTCTCTTTAGACACTGATGTCTGGGCATTGGCTGAACTAGTGTGCCATTTGCTTCACTTAATTGGTTCATTACCCATTTTGTTCTCGGGCCAGGCTGAAAGCTTTCAACTTTCAGCTTTCTCTTGATGATTACGATGATAATGATGATCAATTTAAAAATACCCCCCACCCCACCCCGCCCCCTTATATTTCCGCAAGTCAGAATAATAAGTCAAATCACATCAAATTGCCTTCATTATTGGAAGTACTGGCTTTACAAGTCCTAGAATAGTGCATCAACTCAGTTCACTAGGGGACGATGTAAAAGCAGACCAATCAAAATGAAGTACACACATCATGGGTGATTGCTTTAATAGACCCCATACAAGACAGGCTCAGTGATGTCTGGACAGTCTGCTCTCTTTCGGTCTGTCTGTCTCTCACAGTTTGACGGCCCAAAGAGTTTTCTCACTGCTTAAACAAAAAAGGAAATTTCTGGCCTTCACACTGTCTGATTCATGTCCATCACTTTGGGAGTTTAGGAGAAAAAGAGAGAGAAAGAGAGAGAAAGAGAGAGAGAGAGAGAGAGAGAGAGAGAGAGAAAGAGAGAAAGAAAGAAAGAGACAGAGAAGTGTGTGTGTGTGTGTGTGTGTGTGTGTGTGTGTGTGTGTGTGTGTGTGTGTGTGAGATAGAGAGAGAGAGTTCAGGAAAGGTCTATTTCAAGACAATAGAACCAGCTTTAACCCTCTGCTCCTCTGTGGCCATCTGTTTTATTCATAATACAACACAGATCATTTACCTAAGGAAATGTAGCCTAGTCTCATCTCATAGCCTAAATACTGTATCAGAGATGCACGCAAAAAGTCACAACTGAACTTGTCAAGTGGAGACAAGTCTCTGACATCGTCAATGCATGCCCAGGTGTTGCAGGGCAACCACATAACCAGTTCCATGTAATCCGATTGGATGATTAAAGTTCTCATAAAACTGATTGTTAAAGTTTTCAAGAAACTTGAGGTTGGTATGAGGGAGTGTACAGGTATTGTGTGTGTGTGTGCAACCTACAAATTACTCATCTTGCACTAGATGATACGTTTCTCATGAAACTGATTGTTAAAGTTATCAAGAAACTTGAGGTTGGTATGAGGGAGTGTATTGTGTGTGTGTGCAACCTACACATTACTCATCTTCCTGAATCTCAATATTCTGTTTACAACAACTCTGGGCAAAAACTTTAGCACCAGTCAGAGGCTGCATTCATTATTTTGTACTTTTATTGTCATCACATCACCAAAAGTAGGTTATTGGTTTTACCAAAAATATTTGGCAGTATTTTTAAACCACAAAAATACACACATATAAAGTATCTTGATACAAAACATGAAAGCCATTTTCTTCAACAAAATAAAATACAAATACCAACATACTAGTCTGGCTATCACCAGACCAAGCTCAATCTTTTAAGATTGAACATAGACCATATCTTGGAGGCAGCCGTGGCCTAATGGTTAGTGCTTCGGACTTGTAACCAGAGGGTTGCTGTTTCGAACCCCGACCAGAAGGCACGGCAGAAGTGCTCTTGAGCAAGGCACCTAACCACTGCTCCGTGAGCGCTGCTGTTGTTGCAGGCAGTTCACTGCGCCGGGATTAGTGTGTGCTTCACCTCACTGTGTGTTCACTGAGTGCTGAGTGTGTTCACTAATTCACGGATTGGGATAAAAGCAGAGATCAAATTTCCCTCACAGGATCAAAAGAGTATATATACTTAATACCTATACCTCTGAAGTTTACCTACAAAAACTCTTTGCCCAAATAAGGAGATCTGGTATCTTGAGATTTTTTTTCTATTGGACATTAACATGGGGTTTTTGAATTGTAGCACCTGTTAAACTGTCGCGGGGACAAAGAAATCGGAAATGCAGACGTTTTGCTCTACACAGTTTTGTCCTCTGCCTTCGAGTGGATACTGTGATCGTCAGTATGGGAAGACGGCACACTTTGATCTTTGCCCCAGAGCTTACTTACAAAGCAACTTGCCATAGGTAGTTAGCTTCAATTAACACCTAGATCTCCTTATATGGGCAAAGATGGCAGCTTTGTTTGCTTTTTGTAGGCAAACTTCAGAGGTCTATAGGTCTGGGGAGTCTGCTATGTTTTTTCTACTGCACAAGAGGCGTGATCAACTGGCATAGTTCAAATGACTCTGTACGCAATTGGATAGTCATTCACCAATCAGACCAATGATCGATGTGACGTTTGCAGAGCGAAGCAAAAACTCCTGGCAGGAAACTTGTCAACAAACGTGTTGGTGGTTTGTATCGTAAAAGGACAAATTTCCGCCCCTTTCGTTCAAAAATTCTAAAACAAAGATGTTTTTTAATACTTACAATAACATTTGATAAATGAACCTTACATTTTTCAGTAGTCATAGGTGTGTAGATTTGAACAAAATCTGGTTTGGTTCTTAACGGGTGCATTTACTGCCTTAAAAATCTGATTTTGTTTACCATGCTCGGAGTTTGGTGCTGGGCTGGTGGGTACCTTATTTCTGTGGCTCATCAAAGGTTAGACCGAGTATTCTCGTTGCAAAATCAAAATTCCACTGGAGCTCCAAGCGGATTTGCACACACAGCTTTACAACACTGTTTACAGCTCTTCGAGTCACTGTAAAGTGTCATTTTTGGTACATAGATAATTTAGATACACTTCTGGGGTGGGTGGTTGCGTTTCTTTAGGGATCCGCCATCTTGGTTTGTATAAACATGAATATTAAGTGACACATACACGTAAAAAGGGCGGAAATGACGTCCAGTCAATGGTATTTACACCCACTCGATCGATTTGTTTGAGCATCGTCGAGAGGTTACAGTAAAAGGAATTGGATTGACGGTCGTGAGAGAGACTTTGCCGTCGCTTCTCTATCGTCATCGTGTTAAACCCGCCAATAGCGCGCCAGGTGGATAAGCCAGTTTGTGATTGGTCCCTGCAAAATTGTAACGGAAGCAGGAGAGAAAGATACACAGATTTCCAGCCTGAGCTGCAGGGCGAAAAGATATCGCAGATTGGGCTGGGTTTACCCAGTCTACCAACATGCTATTTTTTATTTGAAATAATTATTTGAAATACATGTACCAGAAATACTGCCTATCCCTGGCTGTTGGCTGCAGAAACTCAAACTAGGTAGTACCAATTTTTTGTGTTTTGGTTTTGTGTTTATGTCAATTTTGATCCAATTTGACCACTTTGCTATGTTGCCCACCCAAAATGTCTACCAGACAACCCAAATGTAGTAGGCTAGAACCGGCCCTGGTGTCAGTCATATCCAATAAATCCGTTCTTCACATTATTCTCCATCAGGCCTGCAATATTTTGAGTGTTCAAATGCTTTCAGTGAACTGGTTAGGAAACCTTTAGTAAACCTTCTTGTTCTAGCTTTGCAGCCAGCTCCTTACCCAAATTTGAAATGACACACTAATTCCCCAAAGCCTTCGATTTCCTGTTTTGTTACTTGCATTGAACTTTAAATTAAATCCTTTTACAGATTTCTCAGCATCTCAGTCCTTTTGTGTGTGTGTGTGTGTGTGTGTGTGTGTGTGTGTGTGTGTGTGTGTGCGTGTGTCTGTGTGTTTGTGCATGTGTGTGTGTGTCTGTGTGTGTGTGTGTGTGTGTGTGTGTGTGTGTGTGTGTGTGTGTGTGTGTGTGTGTGTGTGCCTGTGTGTGTGTGTCTCTGTGTGTGTGTGTGTAGCCCATGTGCTGCCTGGCCTCTCTGGGGAGGTTTTGGAGCAGAGAACAACATGAGAGCCTCTTTCCTGGAAGTCCTAATGTTCTCGGCTGTTGAGCCTCATTTAAGCTGTTGTGTGGGATTCGGGGGCCCGTCATCAAGCGTGGTCATTACCGCTGACGTCACGGTGGCTCATCAGCGCTCTGACAGCTCTGTGTTGATGTGGTGGTCGCAAAACAAACCGGTTCATAGCAGCTTTTCTCAGTGAACCCAAGAGCCATTTCTTCTCTCTTTTCGCCACATTTCGCCACACTGCTCCGCAATGTAACCATTCACTTGTGGTGACAGACAAGATTACCATCTACCATCTAAAAGAGGGGGGTGGAGGGGCTTGCCAGTCTACAGAAAGGAGATGGAGTTGTATAGTATACTACTGTATACTTAACTTTGGCCTTGGTGCCCTGACATGTGGCCTTTGTGCCCCCTACCAAATATGCCCAACTGAAGGCCAAGGGGCCTTGCCCCCAGAATGGTGAAATTCCAAGCCTGAGTGAGACAATAGCTAAAGATTAGTGAGGGTTACAGGTTGCATGATCTATTTTTTACCAGATAATGTAGTGGTATTCTGAAAATGGTAAGGTTTTGAATAGAATGCAATAATTTGGTAACACTTTACACATGAATTATCATGAATTTATGCATGAATTAATTCATGATTTATGTATTACTTCATTCCTTAATATCTCATGAATCATCAGGAATTTTTTAGTTCATAGTCTGTCATTCGTGACCTCATACATGAACAGCACATCACCTAAATCATTAGCTATGGTGGGCACATTATTAAGCATGATCATGATTATTTTCCTGCCAAAATGCGGTCATCATGCTCAAATTCTGATTTGAACACAACTTTGCAGTTCTCTAAACACTGACAGACATGATGAACTCATGAGCAATTAACCTAATCATGATGATCATGCTTAAGAAATCATAAATCATATTGATGTAGCCATCGTACCTAATGTTTAGTTGATGTGTTGTTCATGCATGAGGTCATGAATGAGAGACTATGAACTCATGTCAATTCCTGATGATTCATAAGATATAAAGAAATGAAGTAATGCATAAATCATGAATTAATTCATGCATGAATTCAGGATAATTCATGTACCCTTACTCTAAAGTGTTACCAGCAGACATACACTTTACACACACACACACACACATTGGCAGACCCAGCCCTATCAGGGGGTGAGGGTAATCATAGCTCAAAAGTTTGCTTAATGTGGCTGAATTATAATAGCCATAGGTGTTTCCAAATGAAGAGACTTTTGGGAGCCAAAAGAGCCGAAGTATTGCTGAGCTGAGCCAAATGATCCAGCTCACTAAGAGCTGGAATTAATCACTACAACTCAGCCCATAATTTGTGGTTTTGTTTTTACTCTATTTTCTATCTACGTCATTTTATCCTGTTCCGTTCCTCGTTCCTCTCTGCTTTTAATTTCATTTAATCCTTTCTGCTCATTTTCAATTTCCACTTTGCTCATTTCTTCTCTCTCCCTCTCTTTCTCTCTCACTCACTTACTCTCTCTTTCTCTCTCTCTCTCTCTGTCTCTCTCCCTCCAACACACACACACACACACACACACACACACACACACACACACACACACACACACACACACACACACACACACACACACACACACACACACACACACACACACACAAATACAGCCCTGTCCTATTCATTGAGCTCACCTCCATTGTGTGCTGGTGCTGTGTGATGGTTATTTTTCTAGCAGGCAGGGCTTTTAAGTCCTGCCCACCTCAGCATGTTGCCCCATCACCCCGCTGCTGTGGCACCCAGAATGAGGACGGGTCTTGCCTCCCTTGACCCCCCACCCCCCCACCCCCATACCATCTCTACCCACATCGCAAAACCCATTCACTCATTTAGCAGTTAGCATTGCTGAACTATATTTGAAGAGTTCAGATGCAAAACCCTCTAAATCCGTCTGACCACATTTCTTTTAAATGAGCATTTAAAATCCGGTTCCTATAGGTTTTTGCATAGAAATCGATATTTCAGACCAGGAAGAGAGTGTTATTTGGTGTGTTTTGAAGTTAAATTATTTGATTAACGTATACTATGTGAGGAGAGCATTCACTCACCATCTTTATCTCATTTTTGACGTAGGTGGCATTTAGAGGCTTTTGCATTTTTTTCTCTGTGTGTGCTTTCTGAGTTCTGGGCCCATGACCTCCATGTTGTTACCACTTTGCTCAACCCACTGGACAACAAGCGTAACCTACAGTTCCTGAGGAGCCATGTGCCCGGGGCACTGTGTGGGCAGTTGGGCAGCGTTGGGCTTTTCTTTCGAGCACTGAATAGGAGGCTTGTACTCCTGACAGGGCACCACTCCTGCTCACTGGCTCTGGCCTTCTGTGTGAAAGCAAACAGAGCGACAGTAATGCCAGCGGGGGCTTCGGCCATGCCACGCCAGGACACAGGGGGAGTCCACATGATCTTGGACGTCAGGCTTGTGGTCCACTTGCAGGGCTACAAGTGGGCCGACCTCCTGGGCTGAACACCCTCACTGAATACTACAACCCATCACAGTCTCATGGAAGCTTCTGGAAGACCTTGAAGCATGTCAGTTCTGTGCAACTGTATGTCTAAACTGAAAACATGAGTTTATACAGTACTTGTAACAGGAAAAACTGGGCAGCAGTTTCAACCCTTCTCACAAGGTCCTAAGAAGGCACCATTTTATTCCCAGGCACAGGTACTCATGTACCTCCTGACATGCTCTGCTGCTAAGAGTAAATATTCAATATTAGTCCAATATGTAACCTAAGAATGGCCATTACTAATACATTTTGATGGTGCTTTGTTTTTATTTCACATTTTACATTTACATTCATTCAATCGCTGGTAAATGATTCCTGGTGTAGAGTGTGTACTAAAGTATGTTGTTTTGGCGGTCTTGTGGTAACTTGCTCTTCTAAACAGAAGCACAACAGAAGCAGATGTCCTGATAAAATGTCTTAAATCTCCATTTAAGACTTGCTTAAAATCTACAGTAGAGAAGACCTTGAAACCCAGTTCTTACTCAGTATCAGCAGGATTCAAAGTAGATCTGGCCTTTACCTAGCCCTAACCCATCCCAAGAGTTCTGTTAAGCATACAGCAGTGATTCACACAAATCTTTTAAGTAATCTTTTCACAAACTTGTTGCCAAAAGACAAATCCCCAATCAGTAAGCAAGAGAACTTAGAGGGACATACATTGCAACCTTTACCATTACCTGATTACCCAATAGTTGTGATTGGCTACAAGTTACATGTGTCCTAGACTGAATGAGCAAGCTGAACAACTCATACTCTTCATATATTCTCCTCTTGTGTCACGTGAATCTCTTTAATGCAATGCCTATATCTAATGTGTCAAATGCAAGTACACTAGAGTCTACCAAGACAACTAAGAGGTTTTAAACATGCAAGCAAAGAGAGAGAACTACTGGCTCTGGAGGGATTTCAGGCTCGTGACCACAGCTGTGGGGTCCTGCATTTTTGAAGAGGCATTATATAAGCCTGCCACCTCTGTAACTTGAGGTCTATTTCAATCGGAACATCTGGGGGCTACTTTATTTGGGACATGATTTGACCTTGAGGACTACAGACTTGGCCAGCAGACTAAATAACAAGAACATTAAACAGCAATACATATCAACAAACAGCACAACAAGAACAACAACAACAATAAAAATACAATACATAATTTCTCCTATTCCGAAATACTTAATGATACCTGCTCTCTTTGTTGTTCACTGCCCTTTAGAGAGCCTGGCTGAAGAGCCACTGACATGTGACACGTACTGTATACCTTCAGAGCCCCACTGACAGCATTAATAAATTATACTTCATCTCTAAGTTTATTTTTAGATCCTAAGCAGACTTACTCAAGTAGAACGGTTTGAATTGAGTGATCAGTTGAAATAACACAATTAACATCAAACAACATGACAAAGAAAAAAGAGAGGAAAGTGGCAGAAAAATAGAATTTCATCCTATTGCTTTCTCCTCAGAAAAATGGGAAGAATGAAAGAAATTGTTATTTTTCGGTTCCAGTATACAGTATCACAACAATCTTGCCACCATTCTTTGTCTTTCTCCTGAATGCCTCACATAAAAAAGATTAACAAAAATACAGACTGGCTAACTGTGTGTCCAGTATCCACTAATTGTTCTCAACACAAAGCCATTGCATAACCCCCACCGACCCACACACACACACACACACACACACACACACACACACTCTCTCTCTCTCTCTCTCTCTCTCTCTCTCTCTCTCTTTCTTTCTCTCTCTCTCTCTCTCTCTCTCTCTCACACACACACACACACACACACACACACACACACACACACACACACACACACACACACACACACACACACACACACACACAGTCCTCCCCACCTCAGGGTTTTGGCATGTATATCAGGAAGAGGCTAAATATAAACGTCGGATAGCAAGGGCTGGAGTCTTATTGATATAAAAACAGAGCCAAGAGGCCCAAGACCAAGGATATCTTACAAGGGCTGGCAGCAAATTAAAATAATGAGCCCAGGAGAATCAGACTTGCGTCGTCTATCATGCCGTGTGTGAGAGGAGAATGTGTTGCTCGACAGGTTTTCTTTCCTTTCTTTTCGAATGTCTTCTCTGATCTTATCTGTCCTCACTCTTTTTACTAGTCGGTTATGTAAGTATCTGTGCAGCGTGGATAAGAGTTCTGTGGTGTGTGTGTGTGCATACTGGTGTGTGTACCTATATGTGCGTATGCATGCATGAGCTTGTATTGGGGTCCAGATGGGGTATTCGGACTTCTACGTCTTGCCTCTAGTCAATTCTCAGTTACCCTCTGAAAACACACAACTTATCAGTTATCAGCTACCAGTTAGAAAAAATCTGTCCAATGGAATGTATGTTGTGTTTCGGAAAGGGGGAGGAGCCTTGTGTGTGTGTGTGTGTGTGTGTGTGTGTGTGTGTGTGTGTGTGTGTGTGTGTGTGTGTGTGTGTGTGTGTGTGTGTGTGTGCGAGAGAGAGAGAGCGAGTGAGTAAGAGGTGTGTAAATGGGCCATATTACTGTAAGAAAAAAGGTGCCAATAATGGAAAAAGACACTTTCATAAAATAACAAATTGTTGTTTGATAATTTGCACACTTTCCCTGATCATTTTGATCCATAATGCTTAAAATGTAATATTTTTGAACAAGTTATAGTTTAATTTTGACCTACATTTAACATTAGTAAATCACAAAAATATTGCATGATAATGGTAGGGTCCTGTATAATGTTAACATTATACAAACTTTATACCGTAGACGTTCAACATGTGGCCAGCCTGTTTTATCCATGAAGTAAATCTGAATTTCTTTAGAATCAGAAGCATTAAACACAATTTATAATATCAAATTCTAGGTCACAACAACATTCATGGAAAAAGACACAATAATATTCAATCCCCTCAGGACTTGAAGACATTATACATGGGGTTGAAGCATCCTGATCTTTGATGTTGTAGAGACATCTGGCATTCTTGTATGGAACCATTTATTGGAAGTAAGCCCCTTTTATGACTCAAGGTGACACAAATAATGCCTGAATCACAGAACAATGTCAATGTTTCAACAATGTTTGCTCTGAAGAAAGCTGCAGATGTCTGTGAATCACCATTCCTGAAGGAAAAGCAGTAGGTTACTGGTATAGTGGCTATATTACATAGGGGCAGCCATGGCCTACTGGTTAGCGCTTCGGACTTGTTACCAGAGGGTTGCCGGTTCAACCCCCGACCAGTAGGCACGGCTGAAATGCCCTTGAGCAAGGCACCTAACCCCTCACTGCTCCCCGAGCGCCGCTGTTGTTGCAGGCAGCTCACTGTGTGTTTTACTAATTCACGGATTGGGATAAATGCAGAGACCAAATTTCCCTCACGGGATCAAAAGAGTATATATACTTATATATTTAGTATTTAGTTGTCTCAATTCACTCAATTACCAACACTTAATTTTGGATATAAACAGCAAAGGGCAAATGAGAATTATAGTCCTGGTCTACAAGATTTGATAATATTTCAGATGCAGTATCAATTAAAAAAAACCCAGCCAAGTCCAATATGAAGAATAGGTCTAAACCACAAACAGACTTAGCAAAGACTGGCATGGCCAACAAAATCCAGTTATAAAGAAAACCAGTTACAAAGCAGCAAATATTACAGTAACTCCAACATACACAAACAAATCAGCATGTGCTACTGTGTTGGATGATCTGTTGCACCAATACCACCAATTCAAAATGTTCTCTGTTACTGTGACATGTTCGCCATCTAGTGTTGGTATGTTAGTGCTGTTTTTTATATTATCATTCAGTGTGAGGGTGGGACTCATAAATGTCATCCAATGTGTCTCAGAAGAGAAAGGGATTATTGCTAAACCTGCAACGGATGATGATATGTTGGAAAGACAGATAAAGTCTGTCACTGATTCTTTTTTCGCAGTCACAGTTATGTGCTATGAGGTGTCCTGCCATGATGTAATGGTTTAGTCATGTGACTCGACAGCAACTGTAATGTCAACATCTTTAAAATACACTCTCACTAGTAGACGGGTCACATGGCATTCAAACAAGACTATATTTTATATTTATTAAGAATCGCCCAACTCTGAGTATTTTCGATGACAGTAACATGGGTGCAAAACAGGTGCCTGTTGATAAGGCAAACTGTCAAACTGGCACGCGTTCACAAGTCCAAGGGCCCCGCCCCATTACAGCCAGCGGTGACAAGTGCAGCGTGACAAAGGGAAACACTGGCTGGTGTCACCATGACCATAGGAGTGTCATCCTCCTTACTAGTGTCGCAACTGTCACATGTCGCATGATATAATATATTAATTTAACTGGTTTATTTAGTGCGCCAAGGGTAATGTTTATTAAGCCATAGCCTACTAGAGATGTCAAATTAGAATTTGCGGCTGGCGCACCATGACTCTCCACCGGAGTTCACCGACCAACTCTGGACTGGTGACGGATGATGATTTCTCCAGTATGGCAAACGGGACGGCCGTTACTGCGCTTAAATGCGTGGTTGTCGGTGACGGCGCGGTAGGGAAAACCTGCTTGCTGATGAGTTATGCCAATGATGCGTTTCCCGAGGAATATGTGCCGACTGTTTTTGACCATTACGCAGGTAAGTTGTATTCGGCTGTTGGGAAAGTGTATTCTTAATGTGTCAAATCTAAAGCATTCTGTTTAGTTAGATCTTAATTACGTGAAAGTGGGAAACATTGTGCCACAACTGCTGTTAAAATTTGGCTTGGATTAAAGAGTGATTGATTGTATTTAATCGTTGGACACTTGTTGCTTTCGCTAACCGAATGAGTGCTTTCCCACTAGCTTGCGTGTTGTTCTTTGTCCTCACAGCCCTCTTAACACTGTCTTTGTAAATTCTACAGTGAGTGTGAGCGTCGGAGGAAAACAGTATTTACTGGGCCTGTATGACACAGCTGGACAGGTAATGTTTGCCATCACCATGGATGTTTGTGACACTGACAATAAACCTATGTCAGCTTAGGCTGACATGGTAATGTTCACACCAAGACCAACGACATCAAGTTCTTCTGGTGTGATTTTTTAACAGCTCATTAACTGTGGTGGGATGGTTTTGATGACATAATACTGATGACTCAGACAGTAACAAAATTATAGTGATGGCAAAACATTGTTGAATATTATGTGTACAAAAGTTATTGGAGAATAGCATATTAGTACACTGAAGGTTGAAGGTCACTTCTGTGAAAATACAATCATGGAATATACTACAGTTACAAGCTTAGCGTTACAAACTTAAAGTAAATGCACTTATATCAAGTCTTATGTCCTTGTCATTTAAAATGTAATGCATTTTTCCCAATATTTTCCAATATCCAGTAGTGAGGATTTGGAAGTTGAAGCTGAGTGGATCAAGTGTGAGAATTGGAGAATATGTGTGGTGATTGAAACAGTACAAGCTCAGTTACCTATTTGGATCTTGGTCTGATTATGTTTGTCTGTCTTTCTCAGCTGCTGGTTTGTGTGTGTGTGTGTGTGTGTGTGTGTGTGTGTGTGTGTGTGTGTGTGTGTGTGTCTGTGTGTGTGTGTGTGTGTGTGTCAGTGTATGGCTGATGGAATAGAGAAAGTCTGTGGTTCAGACACCACCAAAAATGAATTCGTTTTAGAACGGTTTTAGTGCTACCTGACTGAATGTGTGTGTGTGTGTGTGTGTGTGTGTGTGTGTGTCAAGGGGACTACTTCTTGACACACAGTGTTGCCTCTATTCTGGACATAGTTTCCATGTCACGGGTACACTGATTGACACATGAATGGGCAGTCTCTCTCTCTCTCTCTTTTTTTTCTGTGTGTGTGTGACATCATACATGCAATGACTCATACCTGTCACACCAAAATTAAATTAATCTCAGCAGATGAGAGCATAGATTGGGAGTCTTGTTGAGCACCACTGCTTTGTCATCAGACATGAGTGCAGCAACTGCTAATGTTTTTAATGAAAGATGAGAAAAAATAATGGTGTTCATAATGGTTTTACTCATGGCATCTTTAAACAATCTAAAGCCATCTGAGCTAAATAATCTTTCATTTGAGTTTAGCTTTACTGATTCAACAATGCAAGCTGACAATACATTTGTGTTTCTGACTTGTTTGTATAGGTCTGTACAGACAGGCAGGCAGCCTCTCATTCCTCTCTCTAATGGAAAGTGTACACATGAGTGACCAGCTGGGTTATCTCTGCTGAGACACTGGCACAATAAGCAGTGATATGTTTCTCAGGTGCTGCAAACTTAAGCTGGATGTTTACTATAAACTGCTCAGATGTGTTGCTCAATGGGACATGTCTTATGCCCGGTGCATCGCAGCTCCAGGTGCACCATAATTATCTTTGCTAGCTTGTGGCCAATGCTGTCATCATTTTTGGCCAGGTTGATAATGTGTTTTGTGAGTTGCCTGTGTTTTTTTTAATTTTTATTTGTTGTGTTTTCCCATTTGTTGTTCACTTTGCATTTCAGGACCACCATAGGGTTTATCTTTTAAAATTCTTTCAACTTTATGTAAACATTTATTTGAAAGTGTACCGAAATGAGAGCAGCTCGATTATGTATGCGTTTAGTATGTCAGTCAAACTATGTTGAAAATCTTGACGTTTGTATTGTAATTTTTCTCAGTCACATTGGTGCCTTTTTTGAATCATAATGCACATTTGCACAGCAGTTAGTAAATTTCTCTAAACAATTAGTGCAAACTGCACCGCATAACCTGCAAAAGTGTGCATCTTGCTCAAAAGGCTTAGTTAATGCCTCAAAAGCAAATATTTATGCCAACAAAACGGTCAGTGCAATCAAAATTACAAGTCATGATGCCATTGTTTATGTCAAGAGAGTCAAACTGTTTTGTCTTGTTGTCAATATGACAGATTACTCTGTAAGTATTTTCTAATGAACAATGTACAAGGCAGCACTATTTTCTATTTCAAAACTACAGTTTTTTGTTGTACATTATTGTGTGTGGAAGGGGTTGATTGCAAGACAGTACATTTGTTTCAAAGTTTTTTTCTGTTGACAAGACATTGTGACAGTATAAAGTAAATAAAGGCTTTTACAGCATTGTGCAAATGGAAAATAGCCAATA
Source organism: Alosa alosa (assembly GCF_017589495.1). Classification (NCBI taxonomy): domain Eukaryota; kingdom Metazoa; phylum Chordata; class Actinopteri; order Clupeiformes; family Clupeidae; genus Alosa; species Alosa alosa. The sequence goes on along the minus strand of NC_063206.1, from coordinate 17,127,523 downwards.
CAGTAAACACCCCTTGGTCAGAGTCAGAGCTGTGCACTGTACATCTTTCTATATATTCTGACGTTCCTGTCTGTCAGATCACATATTATTTATGTATGCTAGACAGACTATGATAACTAGTTATGACATCTAGTTCAACACATTTGCATGTAATGGCACAAGCGATGAAATAGATTCAATGAAATGCACAAGTGATAAGATGATATGAAGTTTGAACAAACAGTTTTGAGACTTACCATTCTGATCTGAGAAATGTGCCAAAGCAACTGAGAAAAACTGTAAGAAATGAACATATTTCTACTTCTAGCATATTAATGTATATTTGATAAATGTTTCCTGCCTTCAATTGAATGTGATGAACAGCATACAGGTAGTAGTGCTATTCACTGCTAACTCTACAGGCTAAGACTATGTACTGTATCATCTGTATTAGGGCTAGCTCACGTAATCACAGTGCCCTCTGCTTCGCAGGAGGACTATGACCGCTTGCGTCCTCTGTCCTACCCTATGACGGATGTCTTCCTCATCTGCTTCTCTGTGGTGAATCCGGCCAGCTTCCACAACGCTCGGCTGGAGTGGGTACCAGAACTTAAGGAACATGCACCTGGGGTTCCCTTCCTTCTCATCGGAACACAGGTTACCCCCATGGCTGAAACAAATGTTAATTACCGGCTCACATTGAATATTCAGCTCATATGTCTTTAAGGATATTCTTTAGTTAGTTATCCTCTTTGAGGATAATCTTTAGTTAACAATCTTTCATCAAAATCAAATGCAAATGCTAGCAGTCACATAGACACTAATACTCTACAGTAATGCAGACGATCTTAGCATCGTAGACTGTATTCTCCCTGTCCCTTTGATCAGATTGACTTGCGTGATGATCCGAAGACCATCACCAGGCTGAACAGCATGAAGGAAAGAGCCATTACAGCAGAGCAGGGTCACAAGCTCGCCAGAGAGGTGCAGTAACATCTTCTCTAACGCTACAGAGAGGCGCAGTAACATTTTCTCTCAGTAACACTATAGAGAGGTGCAGTAAAATCTTCTCTAACGGTACAGAGAGGTGCAGTAACATCTTCTCTAACACTATAGAGAGGTGCAGTAACATCTTCTCTAACTCTAGAGGTGCAGTAACATCTTCTCTAACTCTAGAGGTGCAGTAACATCTTATCTAACTCTAGAGGTGCAGTAACATCTTCTCTAACTCTAGAGGTGCAGTGACATCTTCTCTTAGTAACACTGTAGAGAGGTGCAATAACATCTTCTCCCAGTAACACTATAGAGAGGTGCAGTAACATCTTCTCTAACGGTACAGAGGTGCAGTAACATCTTCTCTCAGTAACACCACAGAGGTGCAGTAACATCTTCTCTAACTCTAGAGGTGCAGTAACATCTTCTCTAACTCTAGAGGTGCAGTAACATATTCTCTAACCAAGGGAGAAGATTAAGAATGAAGTCAGGAATTATTTGGTGCACTGTGTAGTAGTATTCTGATTCCATGTTTGGTGTAATTGACAAGGAATTACCACCAAACATTAGCACAACAACTTTGTACCCATACTGTATAATTAGTGTACAATCCTCCACACCACACACCACACCTTGCCATTCCATGCAAGTGCCATCATGTCCACTTTTCTACTTGTCCTTCAGGTAGGGGCTCGTTGTTACTCTGAGTGCTCCGCACTGACCCAGCAGGGCCTGAAGGCTGTGTTCGATGAGGCCATCATCACTATCCTCACACCGAAGAAGAGGAAGAGGAGGGCTTTGAGGAGACGGCTGTGGCCCGGCTGCCTTCACTGCTGCCCGATCACATGATCCGCGGGACACGAGAAGGAGCAGTGGACTACTGGAAGATGGACGATTAAAACTGAGCACTCCAACTCTGTCCACTGTCATGGCTGGTTTGGTATGAGGTCAAGAGCCTCATGGAAAAAAATTGTCGTTTGTCACATTTTTGTCATTGAAACAATAGGCTATAGCAAAATAGGAATAGAAGAGCCTGAAACTACATGCACAAGCAAAGCTTTGGTGGACTTATTAATGCAAATGAGAGACTGGAGGGGATAAGAGAAAGGCAGATATGATGGAGATCAGAACAGACTTTCAAATGAATGAAAGCACAAATTCTGGTAGCACATTTACACCAGAATGACAGATTGCTCTGAAACACACTATGAATTTGTTGTTATTTATTTTCTAAGAGGTGTTCATATGAGATTAATGTTGCGTACAGTAGTTGTCTGTCACTTTATATTATATTATTATAACTGCCATTTACAAAATCCTCCGTTTCGAGGAAAATAATTTTCACATTCTGTTTTCTATGGGACATCAAACACCTCTTGGTCAAGCCTTTTTTGTCACTTATGGTCAAGCTGGATGCCACAGCTCTTAGACACAGTGATCTACTGATGCAATATTTCATATGTCAGCACTGTGCCCGTGACTGTGAGATCTGTTAAAAATGAACTGCTATTCTAAGAGCTCCCACACTACTTCTTAGGTTCTTTGATGGCATTAAGATATGGATTAGTTAAACAAAAACTTACAATACCTTTAACATCATGGCCATAACTTTTTGCATAATGTTATATTGCTGATATATTTCAAATAGTGTTACTGCTGCAGATATCCAGCATGTCTAGCCTACCACTAGCAATTATACTCACCATCACAAAATAAATATACTGAATTGCAAATACTCCCCCATTCATTTATAAAAAAAATACAATGGACTTTCTCAATAAACAGTGTTGTGTACTCTCGCTTGTACATGTGTTCCTGATCGTATATTTCCTTCGATAAATCTATGTGATTTTTAATTTCTCATTTCACTTTCATGTTCCTTTCCTATTTTGTTCCTTCTTTTACTCCATCTTTTTCCTGAACCTTACCACAACGGTTCAGTAAGATCCCTTGCCTGAGCATAGCAGTGGTCCCTGCATCTAACTTTCAAGTTAAGTGAAAACAATTTTCAGAGATATGAAAATACTATTCCCCTAATACATCACTGTCGTGGTGACCTTATTGGCAGGCCTATAGATATTTTTTTTATTATGTTACAAACTGAAATGTTTTTTTTTTTATTTAAAAAAAAAAACAACAACATATATATAAACATTTTGGAGCTGAGTTGTATCTTATCTTATGATTTGAGAGGAGCCATGCTTTGTTCCCACCATGAGTATGTGGTATTGAGAAAGCACAAGGTATCAGTGGTTCCATGTCACATGTTTCTTACTACAATTAATATTTCTGATTACTGCGGTTATCTGAAGAAGCTGTGACTTCAGACTTGACTGCAGTATTCTATCAGCATTGACACTGCAATATTCATCACAACATCTCACAGTCAGCACATGCCTCAAGCAGTATAACACAATAATCTTGATGTTTCATGTAAACTTAAACTGTTAAGTTGTGTTTTCAGGCCATGAGTGAATTTTGTAAAATGGAGGAAAATGTTGCATTGATTTAACAGATTTTGTTACATTTTGTTAATGTGCCACCACATAACACAAGACATGCCATATAGTAGATTAATTTATTAGTGATGTATAATGATTGAGCACATCTGACATTATATTATGTAATTTAGAGAAGTTAACAATTACTTAAAGGATAAATAAATTATGTGAGCATTTTCAATTAAAATACACAATTCAGCAATCTAAAAGATAAATGGAAGAAAAAGTAGCATGAATACAAATGAAGTAATACACAATAGAATTTAAAGTACGCTACTGCGCACATGCCCATATAGGTTCATGGTCAATGCAGCATCAGGAGCGATATGAGCAACACACACATCCTCAGGGCCAAGGAGTTCTGGTGAGACACATCTCCTCTATTAGTGGAAGGGCGAACTGGGAACAAAGCAATACACAATAGCACATTAACAACAACAAAAACAGAAAGTAGAACCAACAGCAACAGTGATGTATTGGTGTGTTGCTGCTTGAGAACCAGAGCCTAAAATAAGTGAACTGATTCTGTAATGTTTAAAATAAAATATAATGTTTAAAGTGTATAAATGTATATTGTTCTGAATGGGTCAGTGTGGACAGACCCTGCATTCTGTGTATCTTGATAAAATATGCTAATTTACTCGAATTCCTGTCGTGCTAACTAGCATCTAGAGCAGATTGGAATATATCATAGTATTGTAGAACAACATTCCAGTTTAGCTGTGCAGATAAGGGAGAGTGGACAGATTGGGAGTCAAGAGTTCAAACAGAGTACAAACATCTGAATAAAAATGTGTGAGTAGGAACATAAATGTATGGTCCATTCATTGGATCCTACCTGTTGTGGCGGTGGTGGTGGTGGTGTTACTGGCATTGTTTGTAGCATTGGCCAAAGGTGTGGCAGTAACAGTGGCAACAGAGGCTTTCCCTCCTGTCAAACCAAGACCCAGCTTGTCGAGCTCCGACTGAAGCTGCTCAGTGATCCATGCCTTGATAATGGAGTTGTTCTCAAAGGTCTTCAGGTCGTTAATGTTGATTGAGCCGAGGAGTCCAAGAACTTCTCTCACGCTTAGATTCTGAAAATTTTGAGAGTAAAACAAAATAATAAATAATATATCATCAATATCATGTTTCAGGCATATTCTTGAAACAACAACAAAAATCAACTTGAGAATGGAAAAAGCATGTAATAATATTACTTTCTTGTATTAAGTCCTATCATGATTATAGGTTTGAGGCTATAGTAATAATGAATTGAATAGGAAAAAAATCATCTGAGGCTACAATAATAATGACTAATAAAAAATGACAATGCATATTCATGTTGTTGCTATTCTCTTGACATTCACTGTACATATAGGTTGTTGAATTTTAGTGGTCTGTGTTCTCCCAGAGATTTGAAACCATGACACATTGCTCAGCCACAAAAGGGTTATTACTGATGTCAATCCAATCGGATACCATAAATCATGCTAATACACAGGCTGGTGGTTACCTTAATGACATCACGATTGAGGGTAAGGAATGTGGTGATGTCCATGCTAACATTCTCTGCTGCCAGGCTACGGATGTCAGCCAGGGAAGCACCGCCTGAGAGAGAGTCAATAAGTCTGTCCTTAGTGCCACATAACTATAATAACCATATTATTTATTCATATAGCACATGTAAATCACATACTATATATGCTTTATATAATACAATGGTAACAAGGTTATGGGTTTGATACAGGGTAGCTTCTTTCTCTACTTTGGAGCCATGAGAGCTGATGAGCCTTGGTGTTGCTAGCACCTGGTTGACACTCTACACTGGCACACATGCTTACCCAGGTACGGGCTGATGAGTTGGTAATACGAGGTGGCGGCTCTGGTGCTCCTTTGCTGTCTAACTGAGAGGAAGGAGACCTTGGCAGTGGTGTAGAGGGCAGTCTTCTGCTGGCCGGAGCAGGAGCTCAGGTCCATAGTCTCTGCGTCCCTGTAAAGGGAGAGAGAGATAGAGAGAGAGAAAGGGCACATTAAGGGCTACTTTGGGGCACTGGGTGGACTAGTGTTAAAATAGGGAGAAAAGCAGCAGGTGGGAGATTAGGGTCAGTGGTGAGGTACTATTTTAGGTGGGTGTTCTAGGAATAAAATGGTGACAGGAAGTGGGGATTCCATGCTTACATGTCACATTGTAACCCCTGAGTAGGAAAATGCAAATGTTTGAGGTTTGTAAGAGCTCTGGGCCCACTTCCCCGAAAGCATCTTAAGCCTAAGAGCGTCGTAAAGTCCCTCTTACGAACGTCTTAAGATTTGCCGACTGTTTCCCGAAACCATCGTAGCTTAAGAGCATCGTGAAAACACTCGTCATTAGATCTATGAGTGCTCCAGAGTACTCGTTACCGCTAAGAGCGCCTTAACAGTACTTCTCACTGAGGTCACCAACAGGACATACAGAGGAATTACAACTTAGAATACATAATCCAATTTACGTTCCCATTCTTTATTGTGTTTACCTGTGATGAATCAGATTTTAGCGTGCAAAATAGCCTACATTTAATGGTCATAATAATGTGATGAAAAGCGGACAAAAATGCAATCAAGTTATGAAACGAGACGTTGCCAGAATAGTTTGACATTATCTTTGCTAAGTGAATATTTTATTAGGCCTATGAGGTAAAAAGCAGAGAAAGCAACATGTGGTTTAGTCTGTAGCCTACTGCATCAAAATCTAAGCCTACACATTTCCTCTCTTTCTTACTCGACTTCTTTCTTATCTTCAAACGTGTTCTTAAAAAAAAAAAAAAAAAATTATTGCATGGTGCAACAATCTAATCTTAAAATAATTACAATTATTTATGTCTCTGTGTGGTATATAACCTACTTGGGATTCTTACATGCAGATGTCAAAGTGTTTCTATTTTCGTATTGATGTGAATTAATGTGTAGATCCGAAGTTTAAATGGTAGGCCTATAGCTGTGACGTGCAGTCACCTGACATCACCGTCAAATCAGAGGATATTTCAGAACTACTAACGTGGACAGCTCCCTTAAGAGCATCTTAAGAGCAGTGCATGCTTGGCGTTCCATTCTGAGCATGTTCGGGAAACAGTCGGAAAAACCAAACGAACGATCGTAAGATGAATCGTAGAAAACCCTCTTAAGAGCATGTCTCCGTCGTTATCGGGGAAGTGGGGCCTGGGTCGTACAAATTCAAAAGGTAGTGTTGGAAATCCCAGTCACTTTCCTGTCACTCTACTGGGAGACACGTCCACTTCCTGAAGCTTCCTCCACCTGAGGATAATTACCAATCAACCTCACTAGTGTGTCTCTCTCTGTGCTGACTGCTTGCTCCTCTGCCTGCTGCATGGGTATGCTGCGTCTATGACTTTGTACGTTTATTTAATCATTTGTAATTGACATTAATTTGATAACTGTTAAATGTTTCACTTGGTTAAAGATTTCCTTTGTGGTTATGTGAATGTACAGTATTATTATTATAATGATCTGCATCAGTAAAGCTGGCTTTGTTTGATTGTAGATACCAGCAATATGCATCAATTGTAAACCAACATTGAGAAAGCAAACAACAAGGAAAGAAGCAAATGGCAATAAAGATCAATTGTGAAGTAATTCCTGGACTCATTCCTGTGTTCTAATCGACACACCATTCTGGTAGCACTCCAGCCAAACACCAGATATTTTACAGGTAGTAATGTAATTTTAGCAAGGGATATACAGTAGTAAACATCAGTGAGTTAAGTAAGTACTTTGCTAGCCCATTCACTCTGCCTTATCAAAAACACAAATATTCTGGTGGATCTTGCCATTTGTTGCAATTTGTTTGTGTCTCTTTGCAGTGATCTAATATCCAACAATTGGTGGATATCAGAAATAGTTTGTGGGGCAGCATACATTGGCCTTCAGGGATAATGTGTGCACTCACTTTAAGCTGGCTGATGTAATGCTACTCAGCACACTGGTGTCCAGACCGCAGAGCTTGGAGCCAATGGTGTTGATCTCGTCGCTGCCAAGTGTGTTTTTGGCTGTGCTCAGGTACTTCATAATGACTGCTTTACTCTGAAAACCAACACAGGGTAGAGAAATAGTGAGTGTGTGTGAGAATGAGATGGTTGTGGGCCCTTTATGTTGCCTACCAAAAAGATTTGAGGAGAAAAATTCCAAGACAAACCAGCAGTATCATTCTCATATTCGTGACCTCTCAGGCTCTGAGACAAAACAGTTCTTAAGAGGATGTTAGTGATTGATTGTAGTTGTGAATACTAAAGATAGCATTGCATAGGCTAATAAAAATAAGCTTCAATGAGTCCAAAATAGGTACTAAAATATCTATAGAAATTATGGTTAAAGGAACCACAATTGACCCCAGTTAACCTCCCCACGCGAAAAAGGTGGAGTTCCTCAAAATGTTCATCTGATGTGAATGCACCTAACTTGTACTACACTTCTTACTACCACTCATCGACATCGACCATCTCTCCATTATCTTTTCCCTACTTCTTGACAGTCAATAGGCAGACATTGTTCCATCTCTTCCCAGACTCACCATTGTGGTGTTCCACTCTCCATCGTCTGTGTTCATTAGTGCTGCCAGCGTGTCGATTAGGGTGATGTTCCACTTACTGATGTCATCTGTGGTGGCCACACGGGCTGTGGAACCCAGGAGCTGGAGCTCTGAGTCCTTTAGGCCCTCTGGGTATGCCTGATAGAATGCAGCACAAGACAAATGGAATATAATAATTTGTGACATAGCTCAATGTGCATGTAGGACATGAGAATATTAATGTTGGCATGTGTGTAGTCTATGCCTGATTTCATACTGCATATAAACATTTATGCCAGACGTATGTGTGGTGGAAAACCCACGCCAGCCGTCCACTAAAAGACCAATTAGCACTCTGGAGAAAACTCGACCCAAAGAAGACACGCCGAGACCAGAGAGCTGCTGTTGACCATGTCCAAAATCTGTAGATGAAGCTGCTGTGCTCCGACTTTTATGCTAGAAGTCCAAGGATCTCCTGTTTCCTATACATAACACGTCCAATCAGGATTTGGGGTTCGTCCCCTCAGCAGGTGACTGACTTTTTGGCAAACCAATTAGGGTTTTTAGAAGTAAACCGATTAATCATATTGCTGAAAGGTCCGCCATCATTTCCATAAAATAACATATGACGTCAGTTTAGCCTTATGTCATATGTGCTGATTGTTTTGAATAAAGCGTCTATCATTTGTGCTGACTGTTCTGTATAAAGCGTCCTTGGGTTTTGGGTTAGGCTTGGGTCTGTGGACATTAGGTGCTGACCTAGGGGATTTTGTACTGGGCAAGTTCCAACAGGTGCTTACCTGAAGCAGGTTAACTAGCAATGGCTTCTGTTGCATAGTTGGTACATAGGCTTTTCTGGATAATTACTACATATGCCAAACATTTCTTGCCAGATTAGAAGTTAGAAAGTGATTAGGGTTATTCAACTGGCTGCTACAATGACAGTTTTTGTGAAACAAAGAATAATTGCTCTATTTCCAGAACTGTAAGTGACACTAATGGAGATACCTGGTTTAACTTGGCCAGGATAATGGTCTGGAAGTCTTCATCGTCCACCTTTTTAGTTACTGTGGCCAGGTTGTTCTTGAGGATGTCCAAGTCCAGACAGAGGTCGAACTGCGTTGCATCGTAACCGAATGGGAAGGACGGATCATTGACGGTCGACTCAGTGATGTTCCCAAGCACACATCCTGGAGTAAGAGTTAAAAAGTATTAGTAAAGCTATCGTGATGCTAAAGTAAGCTTCTACAAGTGGTTCCATGTCTTCTTCTTTTTTCATCTCATACTCTTATTCTACATTTATATATTTTCACCAATTCTTCAGTCATGGCTGGCATGTAATATGGAATATAAAATATAAATATATTTACATTTTGAATATAGATACACACATAAAGATGTATGTATTCTTCCAGCATATGATGTACTGTATTATGAATAAATTATGTGTGGACCAAGAGCCCTAAAATGGGATTCTCAGTATCACTTGGGCTTGACTTTTGACCCAATGACATTGAATACCAGTCCATCTGACCTTCTTAGTGATTAAGTGTTTGATGAAAATCCTTGTGTAAGACATGTGTAAGATAACTGAAAAACTCATTTTGAGTTGGAGATCTACTACCTCTTAGGCAATGAAATCACACCATCCGATTCAAAATGAGTTACCAGATCCAACTTGCAGCATTACATTCCAGACATGCATACCTTTCAGAAAAATATACTGAAAATTTGACCCCCTGAAGTGCTAGTGGTGACTTCAGCTCATGCACTAAATGACAGGAGTGTAGAAGGATGTATTGTGCGGTAAGATGATGGAGTATGATTAAGTACAGTGCAGTGTGGGACAGTATGGTGGAGTTTGATTAAGCATTGTGCAGTGTGGGACAGTATGGTGGAGTATGGTTAAGTATTGTGCAGTGTGGGACAGTATGGTGGAGTTTGATTAAGCATTGTGCAGTGTGGGACAGTATGGTGGAGTATGATTAAGTATTGTGCAGTGTGGGACAGTATGGTGGAGTATGATTAAGCATTGTGCAGTGTGGGACAGTATGGTGGAGTATGATTAAGCATTGTGCAGTGTGGGACAGTATGGTGGAGTATGATTAAGTATTGTGCAGTGTGGGACAGTATGGTGGAGTATGATTAAGTATTGTGCAGTGTGGGACAGTATGGTGGAGCACAGTGATTGACGCAGCATTGTTTCCCGACCTGCTCTGCGTATGAACCGACGTCTGAGCTGGTGGTTGCACCGCCTGAAGAGCCTCCGCAGTTTCCTCTTCTGGACCTTCTGGCTCCTCAGTGACGGCAGGAAGGACCTGAGGAACGCTCTTTTCTCCGACTGTCAGCAGATGAAGACACAATGCCAATGCGGGTTAACATTGGTGGTTTCATTCAGACACACATAGGTGAAGAATAAGGCTGAAAAGGAACGAGGAGGCTGCGTAGAGCTTGCATGGCAACCATGTTGGGGAACCTCACCGTGCTGAAATTGTCCCAGAAGGTCTGTGTGAGGTACAGGGGGAGGATGCCCAGATCCTGCAGAGTCTGCTGATTCCATGTGGATGAGTTTCTGAAGAGAATAAACACATAAGAAATGTATCAGATGCATGCTGAATGTTACTACTACACAATAACGATTCTAAATCAATGCTGAAACAATGATTAACCTGAATGTTCATTTCAATGCATACTAGTGACTCATTGTTTAGTTGATGTAAATTTCTGGGACCTTATGAATTAAAACATAGTTATACATGGTTGACGTACCCATATATTGTGTTTCTTGTGAATAGGAGGGTCTCTATGGCTGAGACCTGGGCATCTGTGAAGTCTGGGCAGTTCTTCAGTTTCTCCAGAATGGCCGGGTCAGAGTTCTGGATGTAGGTGCCATCCAGGGTGCACACCATGTTGCCCAGGATACCCACGTCCTCAGAGCTGAGGCTGAAACCAGTGATACCCTATGGTGCGCCAGGGACACAGAGAAAACATTCTCAAATTAAATATTTCTTTACTGAACCATAATGAAACAATGGATTGAACTGCTTTGGTTTGGCAAATGTAAAAAAAACATTGGCTTGGCAAATGTAAAAACTATTTTTGGGGGGACACAGAATGAACAAACAAAAATATGAATAAACCCAATGGTAGTAGTACGCCTGCAAAATTACAGTCTAAAAAATGTGACAATCTGTAAATGTATGTACAGTAAAGCTAGGCCTACGTCCTGACTGCCAGTGTGGTTTATTATCAGTTTGTAAAGTTTAGGTGAAGAAACAGTAGGAAGAAACGTGTCAGTCATTTTAGTGTCTAGTTTTAGTCAAAAGAAAACTAAAGGTATCTTAGTCAAGTCTTAGGCTAAAGGTATCTTAGTCAAGTTTTAGTCAAAACATGTTGACTTTTTTTAACGTAATAACAAATTATTTCTGATTACCATTTCAGTCAAATAGTGTTTCACACATCTCAAAATATTATGTGTCTACAGGGCTACTCATCTGTTATAATTACTCATTCTGATTTTTTGTCAGTATGTTTACATGCACAGGTAAGTCGAGCTACAGTTATAGCTTGGCTGTGATTTGACCACAGTAAAAGACTTGACTGGACCACTGTCATGATCTTCGTAGACCAAGTATTAATGTTTTACAGATTTTATCTTTTATTTATCTTTTTATTTTATGCAAAACATTTTAGTCTAGTCTCGTCAACAATAATGCATCTTAAGATAGTCTAGGCAGTCTCATCATCGTCTCGTCTTAGTCATGGAAAAAAAGGTCGTTGACGAACATATTTCCTCTCATCTCCTCTGACGAAATCTAAATGGTAGGAATCCCTGATTAATGTGATTGGTTTGGCTGGACCCATTTCAATGTTAGGGACTGTTCGTTATTTATTGAAGGGGCCACACCAAGCAACACCAAAGAACTTTTCCTCTGTCGCACGCAAGCTATTTGTTTATCCAGCAACGGCTTTGCAAATAACGATGTCCATAGACAAGGTAGAATATGTTGCATGATTTTATGAAAGTGGGCAATTCCATGCAAAGGTCATCCTTACCATGGAAAAAAAAGTTGTGCATACGCAAACAGAACTGTTGTTAAAATCTTCATTTAGGTCTATATTTTATTGTTTGTAACTGATCAGATTGAATTTGATGGAGAATTACACTCTTTTTACATCATAAATATGGTGTGCAACCATACCGAAACAACATTTTTCACATGGTAATATTATACATATTTAAAAAGTGGATAAATGGTACCAAGATTCAAACAAATTGTGTCATTTGACAAATTCCAGATTGACAAGGGAATGGTAGAGCAATGTCTATGCTCAGTTTGCCTTTAAGAGCACAACTCCTTACATTTGTAAGGCTTTTGTTTTTAAGTCAGCAAGTTCCATGGACATGTCACTTCCATAACGTTTCATAGGAAAAGTTTATGCTACACATACTGTATGTACAGTGTTGATGCGACAATGTCCATAGTGTCTGTGCAAAACTGATTTATATCAATGTAAAGTATGATGACCAAATTGTGCCTATTTCTTACTTTTAAAAACTTTAATGGTGCGTTATGGATGTGACGTTATGGATGTTACATAATGTGAATTTACAAGACTGGAGACTTTATTATACCTCAAAGCCGATAAAACGTCTGTTCTGGTGGCATGTCAGTTTCAACGCATTTCACCTTAGTGTTTACAATTGACATTTCAAAGATTATTAGGTTGATGAAAACCACAGGGAGGCCTTGCATAACCATTAGCAAAAAAAACATAATATTAAAATACCTCCAACCTAGCCAGTGGCGCCTTAATACCACCTGAGGCCCCTGGGCTATACATGTATGTATGTTTTTAAGCCCCCCTCCGATCTGACCCCCCTATTTACATAACGTGCGCTTTTGGTTAATATAGCCTATAACATGCAGTGTAGCCTATCATTATTGAGCCTATGTAAAACCTTTACATAAACAGGAACAGAAAGCCCTCAATCACGTCAGCCTACCCCTGACATCGCTTATCAAAAAGGCTAGCCTACTGCACGAAAACAAGCGTTGAACTCTTAAAACACTGGCTGGCTAAGTTAAAAGATGCGTTAGGCTACATGGACGTTTCAAGCTTTTCAAAAGTGCATGTGTTTGTCGTGTCGGGGTGTTCCCCAGGAGGTTTTTTGACATTCTGTCCACTTAACACACCATTTTAACGTAGCTTGGGAGGGACATAAATACTTTTAGCCTACAGAACAAGCAGCTGGCTCATTGACGTGAACATTGGCTACCCTATGCATTATCACTATACTACCCTACATGGAGACATATCTCATGTTAACAATGGAGAAAACATAACATAGGCTATTATTTGTGCGAATGGGTTAGCACAAACTTAGCTTTTGGTGAACGGAGATGCTGATCACTAATTCATTTCTTTGCGCAACAGCCCATGTTCTGCGTTCATTCCAGTGAGACAAGTGAAATACATGCTTTTAAAGCCCTTTCATTGCCAGGCTATTGCTACGATGTTTAGGCCCTACCTGCTTTTTTCATGGACAGTTACAGGAATCCACGTCATTCGTTTATCGTTGCTTCAATCGTAGCCTACCCAGTTATCTCCAGAGTTTGTCAGTCAGTTTCAGCCTCTCCTCTAGCTCCTCTACACACCCGTTGGAATTTATTAAGTTTTGTTACATTTTGTTGCACTTTAGAAGAGAAGACAAAGGGGGCCTCTGCATGGATGTCATTGTAGAGCAGTGCGATGTGCTCAATTAGGCTAGCTCCCGAGTAGGCTATGACTGACGCCGCAAATACGGACACGGCCGTTTAATATTATTGATTATCATTATTATTATTAGGAGGCCCCATTGGTCGAGGCCCCTGGGCTGAAGCCCAGGTAAACCCCTGCATTAAGGCGCCAGTGAGCCTAGCCATAACCTATTTTTAAGTGGCTTAATAACGAAAATCTGAACGATTATCTTGCTGTAACTGTCATGCTGTTGTTGTACAGTAACTGGATTATCGTTAGCTGGTGAAGATGGCTGACTTTGAAGCTGGAGCTCCTTCTGTTGCAGATCTGTTTAGCCTGCCGTTCACGTCTGCTTAACACAGTTTAATTTTAAATGTGACGCGATATGCTAGCATTTGAAGTGTCAGGTACTCTGTAGCTAATACCCACAGAGTAACATGAGTAACGGCAGCAATAAACTAGATCTACCGCATAGCAGTACAAAATATGACCGCCTCTCAGTCCTGCATATTCTCTTCGCAAAAATAAATTCAAAGTCAAAGTCAAAGTCAGCTTTATTGTCAATTTCTTCACATGTTCCAGACATACAAAGAGATCGAAATTACGTTTCTCACTATCCCACGCTTGTCAATTTGTCTCCATCTCCTACTCCTGCAACTCATGTGCATGTAAATGAGTGTGAGCATATGAGAGTTTGCTTTTGTTTATAAGAGTGTGTGTGTGTGTGCGTGTGTGTTTGCATGCGCACATGCGTATGCGTGCCTGTGTGTGTGTGTTTATGTGTCTGCATTCATGTGGGTGGGTGTTTGTGTGTTTTTGCCTGTCTGTATGTGTGTGTGTGCTTGCCTGTCTATGTGTGCGACTGCGTGTGTGTGTGTGTGCATGTGCGTGTGTGCACGTGCGCGTGCATGTACTTTATGTGTGCAAATCACAAATGAGTGGGTATGGGATAGGTTGATGCGGGCTCTTGAGACTAACATACCATACATATTTTGTCATCTTGAGTGCAACGGTTCAGGTAGGGCTAGTTATGTAGGGGAGTGGCCACCAAGTTTCATGTTCCCTGGTGTTTCAGTAACCCGGGAATCACTGACCAAAATTAATGACGGTAAAAGGAAAAAAAAAAATACATTTATTTTTTATATTTTATATTACTTGTTGTCCTGATTTTTCCTGTGGATCTTAGTGGGCACTGAGGAAGTAATTTCATCGCTAGTTTTTCATGATTACTATTTCAATTGTTTCATATCAAAATTCACTACTTAATTATGTGTTTTATGTAGTTTGTCGAGGACTGGTTCAGACACGTCACATCCATAACGTGAAACCGTCACATCCATAACGCCAGTTTTTCCTACATAATGCATTATGAAAATGACGCATAGTTTCAAAAACACACTTTTTGTGTTCATTCAAGTCTCCTTCATGCTACATATATCATAGTTTCGGCAGTTTCCTTCAATAAAGAGTTTGTAGAAAACCTGTAATCCCTCACAAAAGTGTGTCCATTTCATGTCACATCCATAACACTGATAAACTTGCAGTGGTCCACTTGCTGTTTGCTGCACTGACATTTATTGTAATATATTGTATTTTTAACATGTTGCAACCATCCCCAAACAATGTTGCAAATGTCCCTGGGCCCAGGGTCAGTTGCAACATCTGACTCCTTACATTCAAATGCAAATTGTGAAAAATGTAGATTCTGTAATTATCTTTAAATGGTTTAGACTATTAACAGACAGATGTAAGTGTATTGTATAAAAAATAGTTTGTCTAATCCAAACCATCTCTGAGTAACAGAGCCAAATGCAAGTGTTGCAACTGTCCCCTGTCTCCCCTACATAGTGCGGTTATAGCCAATAGAGGGCCACGTTGCGAATGCAGAAGTGCCGTTCACCCTGTTACGAGTTGATGAACCACGGAAACAATTTTGGAAACATTATTTTAAGGTACAAAAAACTCTTTGGTGTCGCTTTAAGAACGTTATCACAGTGTGTCTTCATGGCTCAAAGCAGCGTGGGCGGAAGACAGCGACAATTGGCAGGGGGAGGGTCATGTCTTTTTCAACAATTCTGTCGGAGGGTCATTGAAAGTTTTCTAACAGGCAAGGGAGGGTCATGCAACTTTTGACTGAAGCACTTAAATCAATCTCTCCCGGGAGCTTGCATGCTACCAGTCCTTCCTTTTCAAATGTGTTGCACCTGCTTGCACAATTTCACAAATAATCATATGTGATTAATAATGTGACAAATAATCCCTGTGCACAGGGGCCGAAACATGCATGCCAACTTTTTCCGTGTTTATCACATAGTTTAACTTTCCCCCGCTGTCTTGCCGTTTTAATATTTTCCTGTAGAATATCCCATATTGTAATACTCTCATAACATTAGCCCTGCCATCGGGCCTGTCTCTGTGTTGCCCTGTTGCTACCCCCTTTCCCTTCCAACGAAACAGATGTCTTAAAATCATCGTTTTCCTTGCTTGAAGGCGAACTTAGAGTGATGTTAACCTTTTTAAGTTTAACGGCGTGATTGTCGTGAGAGCACTATTCATTTGGCGCTTGCATAGTGTTCGGCCCCTCCCCCTTGACGACCGTCCGTCCCCACCCCCCCGGTAAATATCATACAGTCCCTTAGCGCAAAGTCTGGGCTCATTACGATGCTAGAGTTGTAAGTGTTTCTCAATCATGAGAGACTCACAAAATGAAACAAAGTACTGGTATTACCAAGCTAGGTGTTTCCACCGTTCACAAATCTCTTCACAAATGAATGTTGCACTATCATTTAAAACTCACCAAACAGCTCTTGGCATTGTTCCACAGTGTTGTTTTAATGCTTAGACCACTGGAAATGACAGAGAAGTCTGCAGAACTGAGGGCTTGGAAGTAGGACTTGCAGTT
Source organism: Alosa alosa (assembly GCF_017589495.1). NCBI lineage: Eukaryota > Metazoa > Chordata > Actinopteri > Clupeiformes > Clupeidae > Alosa > Alosa alosa. The sequence continues at coordinate 17,110,866 of NC_063206.1, read as the reverse complement.
GGCCTTGTCTACCTGGTCATAACTAAAACACAAGCAACATTGCAGAAATAAGAAAAAGATAATGGACAAAGACACATTATTCCACAATGATATCAGGCGTCTTCTACATTATGTCTACTTTCTTCTTTTCTTCTTCTTGTTTTCATCTTAAACATTTTCCTTGAGCAAGGACTTATATTCAATTTTGTTAATACCTGTTAATGGCCTTTTGGTCAGTCTACTTACTTGAAGTACAGCAGCATATCTGTGGGGTATTCTGTGAAGTTCTGTGAGGCTTCACTTTTCTCATAGTTGTACATGCAAGTCAGCTGTAAAGTATAACATGTGAGACATTTTTACAAATCTTTTTCTTTATTTTTCATTTTCTTCTCTCAAAACACAGCCTCTGTTATTATATCTAACAATCCAGTCTATCCAGAGAAACATCTGCACAGAAAAAGAAAGAAGTACAGACTAAGAGGCACAGGCCAAGTTTGCCCCTTTGAATTAAACCCAGGGTTAATTCTGGTTGTCCAGCTCACCTGAGACTCTCCCAGTACCACCTTACGGCGACCAAGACGTGGCCTACAGGCCCGGATGAGGCGTTGCACTTTCACCTTCGATATTGTCTGCACTGAGCTACAGGAAAACCCTTGTAACACAGATTGGGACAGCCTGCACAGAACAATACAGAATAGTTTGAGCTGTCATGGAGGACAACAACAAAATTGAGTTATGTGGAACAATAGAGAAATGATAGCTTCAGCGAAAGTTCTACTAGGAAGACTCATAGTGTAGCTTACTCCTCCCATGCTTACACGGAGCCAATCTTAGCTTTGCCTACTTTTCGGGAAAGCCCTGCAATCTGATCATTCACTCATTCAATCAGCTAGCCTATAGGAATTCAGTGGGCTCTTTAAATATGTACCACCTAACACTGCTTCTGCTTCTCAGTACGCTGACTTTGACGCCCTAGCTCAGGCTTCGCGTGGACCCGGCTCTCTGCATTTTACATTCGCCCCTTCTGCCCTCAGTGGCGTTATTTGTTACAATCCTACGGCTTCGTTTGCTGCGCTGTTCAGACCTGTGCGTCCTTCAGTCAGGGCCACTGCATGTCGCTTCATCGCTAATCTCTGCCTATCGAGCCAGTCACGCCACGCTGTTGCAGCCTTCAATTCACAATAGCCTACTGCCGGGTCGCCGCCCTTGCGCAACTCTGTTGCAGGCCCATGTCGTGGTTCGGCAACAATTTCTCAAGCTTCAGCGTCTGGTTGGTAAGGTTATCGTGCTCTCTTCCCAAGCTCCTCGAGCTGGGCTACACTCTACCCACAGTCATGCAACCTGCTTGCCAACGATATTCGGCGGGCAGCAAACTGACTTGTCTGACACGGTTTAACTTTCACTTAAGCCTCCTTACATAATTCCTGCTGATTTTATAATCCTTGCGATTCGTGCTGTAAATTGCTGGCCTGCACCACGCTGCCGTTGAACCCAACCCTGTATTAAGACCTGTTTAATTGATGTTCTACACTCACTGTGGTTATCTCGATGTCTACCTTGGTTGAGCGTCGTCAAACCAGTTGTATTTTTGTGTAGCCTCTTAATTTGCCTCGCTGCTCGTTGGGCTGCATAGGCTTTAGGCTAGGCTACTCGTCTGCTGGACCTTCGGTTCAGGTATCACTCCTTGTGCATGGCTGCGGGAAGCCAGTTCATCGTTGCATTCGTTTAATCATCTGGGATTGCGTCCCATACCTTCTGGTAGGAAGTCTACACGGCCTTCCTCGGGTGATTCTCTGCATGCACTTGCCGTTGCTCAAACTACTCTCAGCTACCGCTGATCTGTGATGTCCCAGGTATGCCGTGACGTCCCCGACGTTCTCAGCTATCTGGGTTCTCAATTTTGGGGGGTCTTAGACCAAAGCTCGAACCAAAATGACGGCACGCCGGCCCATGGTCATCAATTGCCAGTATGTCACACAAGCTATTATCTAGGCAATAATAGGTGTTTTCTTTCAATGCCCGTATTATGTCAGTGTTCATGAGCTGACACCACAGTGTGGGCTCATGCCCACATGGTTGAGCTTTTAATTAAGAAGCTGTGTCATTTGTGTACGTAACATATCCTTCTAGTGTCTTTCGTATGGTTAAAATGTCTTTTCTGATTCCGTATCGTGTATTGGGTTCCTAGGAATTCTATGGCAGGCCTCACTTTGCTCACTGCCCACCAGTGGGTCGCTTCAGCACTCCATATATTGGTTTTAATGGTTACCGGCTGTCCATGATTATGTCGGCAATTTTACATTTTGCTAGTTGTGGTTTAAATGGTGGCCTATGCTGGAAGTTCGTTGATCACGACTACCAACGTAGCCGTTGGCTGGTTTTACCGATGACGATGCTACATGTCACCTGTCTAACCACTCCTTCCTTCTCGCAGGTCAAACGGAGCGGTCCATCATCACTGGCAGACTCAAGTCTCCTTCAGGCCAACGCCGCGCCCTTCATGCACTCTCTTTGGACAACGGGTCTCTGCGTGTCCGTGTGATTTCAGCCCATCTAGTCACGCCATCAGTCACATTGATTGCTGACTCGAATTGCTGTTTTAGCAGGATCCTCTGCAAATAATGTGTACTCTAATTTCCATTCTCCATTTTGCCTTGGCTGTTTTGTTTTTGGCAGATATGCTCACCCGAAGTGATCGCGCCAGGGAGGACGTGCAAGTTCCTTTTACATTCTCCTCCCGATCTTTAATTTGCTAACCCCTGCAGGTGCATCATGCCTCCCCTCTTCCGTTGAGGGGATGCAGTTCGTCAAGGGAGAAGCAGTTCCACATATCACACTAACATCTACTTTCTTTCAGGGATGGCAGTGCCGGTTCACAGAATCACGCAATCGTGTGGATCATGTTTCCAGTTCATATTGGAGGGGGGTCATCCCTCAGTCTTCACAAATCTCCGAAGGCCAAGCCAGCCGAGGATATCTCCTCTTGTAGCACGGCTTAAAACTAGCCTTCCTAATCCCAGCACTTATCACCTGTCTAGAACTGACTCTTGACTGTGTAAAACCGGCACTCACTGATGCACTTTCGTTATTGTGCTCTACCTTGTAAATTGTTTTTAATTGCACTGGCATTGTGGGAGAATTGTTTTAGCTTTAACCTGTTTGCCGTCACGTTGGTCTAGGTTGCCCTAGACGCTGGTTGCCCAGCTCACTGTCCAGGTTGCCTTGGACGCCGGTTGTCCGGCTCATGACGCTCGTCTAGGTTGCCCTAGACGCTGGTTGCCCAGTTTGGTCCAGGTGGCCCTGGATGCCGGTTGCCCGGCCGTCATGTCTGTCTGGGTTGCCCTGGACGCTGGTTGCCCAGCTCATGGTTCAGGATACCGCTATACGGTCAATGTTAACTGCCTGATTCCGGACTTCGACGCAATTGGATGACACTACGTCTGTCATCTGTTTAGATCGCCTATGGCCCGCTATATCAGCTACACATATATTGGTTCCCCGCGATGCAAGGGGCAAAAGTTACGTGCATCATACTCCTTGCCAGACTCAAGTCTCTCCCTGAGCAAATGCTTCCGTGAGAACTCTGGATTCCCAGGGTACATTGTCAGTCGCTTTGAGTAAAAATGTCCTGGCCACATGGAATGTCGCGTGAATGCACACCCCTCCACTCACTCAGGGGCCAGTGCTTGGCGCATGACTAATATAATTTCTGCATCCAGTTGGGCGATATGTATTGCTTATTCTCTCCTCATTGCTACCTTTACTCATTGTCTCTCCAGCAGCCAGTTCTAAACTGTACTATCCTGCCACAGTGGTGCAGCTGGTATAGCAAGCTTCGTTAAGTCATTCTCAGAGCTCCTCTGCACTCTGAGATGCATAAGTGCCATGGTGGTACCCCAGCACTGATCTGTTCGTTGTCTCGTCATATTTCAGTAACATATGTTTCTTCCTCCTGTCACATACAGGCATGAATTGTCCTGAAGTCCTTTGTCTACGTCGCAAGGTCATGCTTCCCTCGCATTACTGATGCTGCTCATCTTATTTTGGGGGGCTTTCCAAGAGCAGGTGCTAAGGTGTAGCTCACACGCATCCATCTTGGCCTTGGGTCTGCAGCTCATGCATTCATCTCACTCTAGCCGCTGCAGGTGAGCTATCGAACCAGAACACACATCTGGCTTCACAAGCACTAGTCTTCTACAAAACTAGTCATAATGCTTATCTATCCTAAATATTAAACCACATGACTTCGATGCGAATATACTCAAGCACCCATATCAACTAACTCATTGCTCCGGTCCCAAGCATCTGCAACCACAAGCTCTATTCCCCTGCATTGATCCTGAGTACATCATGTTTAACCTTTTAACCCTAACCATGTTTTGCTTCCCTGGTCCCCGTTCACTACCTTAAACTACGGCTCACACTTTACCCGATTTTCAGCAGCCATCTAGCTAACGTGCTGCTTAAATGTAACCTCTCTTCAAAGAGGTTCACTTCTCACTCATTCCGCATCGGGCGCAGCCAAGACTGCCCGGCCAAAAGGGCTATCCACGCCATCCATCAGGATGCATCAAACTAACTCCTCTTGACATTTTCGATGCTCAGAAGTTGCTCTCCCATGTTAACTCAGGTACCTCATTTTACCTTCACAAATCCTGGTGGCGGTGGTTAAATTCTGGCATTAAGCCTTGCACTAATTGCTGAAACATATTGGGCCCCAGCATGCGGTAGCTTGTGGTGATTTAGTCTCAGCCATGGGCATGTTGCCCTTTCACTGATTGCCCAGCTCGTTCGGACGCTTTATGGTTCAGGTCACTTCGCCGGTCGCCCGCTCGTGATGCACGCCTAGGTTGCCCTAGACACTGGTTGCCCAGTTTGGTCCAGGTTGCCCTGGATGCGGTCGCCCGCCATCACATCGGTCTAGGTTGCCATATACGCTGGTTGACCAGCTCATGGTTCAGGTCGCGACCGCACGCCCGGTTGCCCCTGCGGACGCTTCGTCTAGGTTGCCCTAGACGCTGGTTGCCCAGTTCGGTCCAGGTTGCCCTGGATGCCGGTCGCCCGGCCGTCCACGTTGGTCTAGGTTGCCCCTAGACGCTGGTTGCCCAGCTCACTGTCCAGGTTGCCTTGGACGCCGGGTTGCCCGCTCATGACGCTTCGTCTAGGTTGCCCTAGACGCTGGTTGCCCAGTTTGGTCCAGGTGGCCCTGGATGCGGTTGCCCGGCCGTCATGTCTGTCTAGGTTGCCCTAGACGCTGGTTGCCCAGCTCATGGTTCAGGGTCGCCGCACGCCGGGTTGCCCAGCTTCGTGGCGCTTCGTCTAGGTTGCCCTAGACGCTGGTTGCCCAGTTCGGTCCAGTTTGCCCTGGATGCGGTCGCCCGCCGTCCACGTTGGTCTAGGTTGCCCTAGACGCTGGTTGCCCAGCTAATGGTCCAGGTTGCCTTGGACGCCGGTAGCCCGGCACGTCTCGTGGTCTAGGTTGCCCTAGACGCTGGTTGCCCAGCTCGCATAAGCACTAAAGTCCAGGTTGCTCTGGATGCCGGTGGCCTGGCTCGTCACGATGTACTAGCTCGCTAGTCACTGGGCGCCCAGATCGTGAAGTGCTTATGGTCCAGGTTGCCCTGGACGCCGGTTGCCCGGCCGCCGCATTGGTCTAGGTTGCCCTAGACGCTGGTTGCCCAGCTCGTCAAGCTTCTAAATCCCACTAAAGCGAAAGCATGCTGCGGGCCCCACTACAACCCTAGGTTATGGTTAACACCTAGCTACTTTAAAATTCTGTCGGCGTCCTGGCACAACGTCTTCACCCCGGCCCAGTCATGCTGTTTAATTCATCTTGTATGTATACTAATGTCTCTGCTCCTCAGAACCAGATTACTGAGTCACCGCCCTGGCGGGCATCACTCATCCTTTTGGGGGTAGGCTCCCCGCCCCCTGCCTTCATCCATCGGCAGGAGACGAGATCCGCTCATCGCTGGACGGATCCGAGACGGGGCCTACGCCAAAGACTGTTACCTATTCAGGACTCTATCATGCTTGCATCCAAGCCGTTCCTTTACTAATTAAATCGTTAACTGATTCTATTCTGTCTACTGAGTCTTTCTGGTAGAACACAGTTTGAGGCATGTGGAATAATTGGCAAGCGTGAGAGTGGCGCTGGTAAAAGACATCACCACAGCTTTGCATTTAAGAAGAATTTTCTGTACACAGTGTAAGGTTTCTAGTGATGACATTAATGAGACAAACTGCTTTATAGCGGAGCACAAAAGTAATTCAGTGTATTGTCATCTCCGTGTCATCTCATTCTCACATTCACACTACAGTGTATGTTTAACTTACTCTTCTGTGTCATCTACAGCAGATGCGACCGTGTCAAAGAACATCACAGCCTGCACAAGAGAAAGGCCATTGAATTAGTCTTTTGAATTGAATTATTTCTTTAGACTTTCAATTAGATTTAAATATTTGCACACCTATGAAATTGTTCCAACTTTTTATCATACTTTCAATTGACCTTGTCTATAAGAATCTCACAAATGCATGGAGCAATAGTCTGTGGGGTTTTTGTGTCTGGCCAGAGCCTACTATAATTTTACAAAGGTTGCCTCAAATCTCAGTCTGCTAGCTGCTAGCTCGCAATGACGCATACGGAACTAACATCCTAGCTTTTGACTGGCAGGAATGCATTGAAAATAATCATTCAGGTTAATCATTAGTTCAGCATTGATTTAGAATCGTTATTGTGCTTTTGCCAAAAGAAAAGAAGCAGTTGTCTAAATAGGGATGAAAAATGTGTGACAGTCATGGATAATAGTAGAATAGAAAACAATGCACTTGTAATAAAAGCATTACCACCTCACCATGCATTATTTTCTGCTACCCGAATGCTGTAACATCCATTATCCCTTACTTGAACATACAGTACATATGTAAATGTATAGGTCACATACTGATACTTATTCTATTTACTGTATACTGTATGCATTATACAGCTAGACTGAGCAATTGATCTCTTTCCTAAATCCAAATCATGAACAAAATGCAACATTACCACACAAAGCAATTGAGGTTACCTGTTGTGGCTTCCATGTCTTCTGGTTGAGCTGTGATGCGATGGCCGAGTTGGAAGAGGTCAGCAGAACTCGGGGAATGGAGCCAGCCAGTGCATTAGGCACATTTACCATCAGCTGCGTTATGCTCTGATCTATGGAGATTATCTGGTGAAAGAATGGAAACCACACACACACACACACAGACAGAGAGAGGGGGGGGGGGGGAACAAGAAACACAGAGAAAGAGAGAGGAGAACAGAAAGATCGGAGATTAGTTACAATATTGATCTTATAGACTAAAAACATGCTTCTTAAAGACAGAATAACATTCAGTCAGTAACTGCAAATGTAAATTCATTGGCAACCTTCTTGATGTAGGTCTGCTGCACAATGGTGGGTGCGGTTAGCATGTTGTTGATGAACACAGTATTAGAGATTGTGGTCAGAAGCTGTGTAGAGGTGATGCTGGATATCGTCGCTGTGGGAACACCCTGGATGAGGGTTCCCAGAGAGACTAAGGTGGCTGCCGTGGTAATCTAGGAATCAAAGAAATGGCCGAAAACATGAATTACCTTCAAGACACTGCATAGCACCAGTATCATGGATGAGAATGGATGAATAATTAGCATGGATGGATTATTTGTCATTTTTGAAGTCACTAAGGTCATTTGAAAGGACAACATGAAAGCTTTATTGCCTAATTGCCATCGCTTAGCACCTCATTGATCAACTACCTGCATGGTTTGTGTGATGGACTGGATGATGGCGTTGACCTGTCCCTGGTTCCAACCACTGACCACACTGAGCGTGCTCAGTGAGGAAACAAGCACACTAGATGAGGTCTGGCTGATCTGGCCCACTGTCAAGCTGGTGCTCTCATTGCCTAGAGACTGGATGGTACTGACAGAGATCTGGGGCAGATTGGCCACCAAGGCGGCAGAAATCTGAACATGACAAATGAGTAATGAGAGATGGGAATGAAAGGGACAAGGGTGTCATTTCAGAAATGCATGATTCCCATTAACCGGCTATACTCAAAATGATAGAATGCTACCTCAGGTTCAGTCCCATTGCAGATCAGCTTCAGGCGGTACAGCATGGTGATGCTGTCAATCTTGCCCAAGTCCTCGTAGGCAGACACGGGTGCAAGACACAGCAAGTTACCTGGGAGACTAAAGAATAGAAAAGAACGAAATGGAAGTGGGAAGAGAATACCACAGTTGCTCTGCCATATCAGATTTGCAAAGTTTTCAGAAAAGGCTGTCTGATAACTATCTTGAAGCAGCCTAATATTTCCTTTCTCCAAATTGAATATTGTACCACAGAAAAGTAGCTTAAAGGAACCATATGTAAGATTGTGGCCAAAACTGGTACTGCAATCACTTTCAAAATACTGAAGAGCGGTGTATCCCCTCCCCCTCCCCCCTGACTCGAGGTTGCCAACCCTGATGGCGAAACACTACTGACTTCGCGGATTAGTAGATAGGTGGAGGGTGGCGCATCAGGCCAAAACACAACATGACATGACAAAACACAACATCAACATCAGTTGAGGGCTGCAACTTCACTTTTTAAATGACAATATCCTGGCCGGACTACTGTTGTCAGTGTTATATTTGAAATGAACATGATTTCTTAATGTCTAGTGACATATCAGGGCCATTTTATGATTAATTGAAATATTTTTCTTATATACGGTTCCTTTAAAGATCAAAGAGCTCTTTGAGAATCAAACTTTTTCTATGGACTGACACTCAAGGCATCAAGCGTGAAACTAACATACTATTTTGTTTGTCATGTCATTCACAGTAAACACTAGAATTTAAATAATAATAAAAACAAGATTGGCCAATTTTGGGAGTGCATTAGGTTACATTTAGCCTGTGGTAGAAAGGGGGAACACCCAGAAGCAAACACAGACAGGCACTCACCTGACTGGGCTGAAAGTGGGATTGAGGGTGTAGAGTTGTGTTATGAAGTAGGAAGTGACAGTGGAGGAGACGGCAGAGTTGCCAAAGAGCTGAATGTTTGCAGGATTCTCCAGGAAGATACCCAGCTAGAGAGAGAGAGAGAGAGAGAGAGAGGGCAGTTTAAATGATGCATTATTATGTGCAATGACAGTAAAGCACTTGAATTTGAATGACTGGTTTAGATATATCACCTGGCTGGAAGAGCAGAAGGACTGAAGGTCACTGACTGAGGTGTAACTGATGAATGGGCCGATGTAGTCCACAAACCAGGGTGTGGAGTTCAGCTCTGAGACGGTGGCATTGTAGCAGCGAGGTGTGCCATCTTTTAAGATACATCACAAGATCAACCAGCAGCCATCAAAGAAAAATCCTGTCTTCTTTTCATATGCTCAATAATAGATCATTAAATCAAGGTTTTCAGGATGAAAATATATGAGTGCACTGATTTTTAACACATTGACAGTTTATAATGATAAAAACAAAGTGAGATACTATGTATAATAATAACTACCGGTACATAATTTGTAGTTATTACATAATAAAGTTAGTGTAAACAGGCCGACAAGATAAAAAGCCACTGTAAATCTGTTAATTAATTTACTATCAGAAGATGCTATTTCATTTACTGTGTGTCTCTCATAGTCATTAGTACACAATATGTATCCAGTAGGAATCCACTCAAAGACTGTTGCACAAAACATACCCTGGGTAAGGTAGGCCTTGATGGAGGCGTAAACATCAGACTGTGTGAAATTAGCGGTGCTGTAGTTGAAGCTGCTGCCCATGATGGAGACTCTGAACAAATATGAAAAAATTACAAAGAAGCAAAACAGTAAGGCTCTTTGTGACATTTGGAATACCGTCAGAAGAGTAATATGAACAAGAAGGGAAGACAAATAAAGCTGAAATTGATCATGATGACCGTGATGATTACAACTAGATGTACTGCAGAGCGGTACAAAATATGACCGCCGCCCAGTCCAGCACATTTTTTCCACAAAAAGAAATCACGCTGAAAGGCCTATATGATTCTAACTGTCTCACTAAATTGCATTATCCACACTCAATTCTCACTGGTATCTGCTAGACAACAAGTACCAAAACATGATTAGTTCATAGATTTCACATGTAAAATTCATTTTATACAACCCCACCTCCATCTTGCCTGTTCATAATTCTGAGAAATTCTTGATTGTTTGTGTTATGTTTATGTTATGTGTGTGTGTGTGTGTGTGTGTGTGTGTGTGTGTGTGTGTGTGTGTGCGTGCTTGTGTGTGTGCCTGCGTATGTGCCTGTGCGTGCAAGCGTACATATGTCTACTGTGTGAGTATGTGTCATACGTATGATTACTGTGAATGTATGTGTGTGCGTGTGTGTATCTGTTTGTGCACATGTGTGCACATGAAATGGGTTAACATGACCCCTGGAAGCAAACATACGGAAAAAAATGGTTATCCTAGGCCCTACAGTTCTCAAGATATTCACAGAGAACTGTGTCTGCCCTACCCTCCTTTCGGGGGGTCCAGTCCAGCCGGGGGGCTACAGATCAAAACGAAAAATGACGGTTCCATGCTATCCATGTGGGGGTACATGCCCACCAAGTTTTGTATACCCCGGTCTTTCAGTGTCCCGGGAATCCTTGTTGGTGTACGTCACTAAATGTACACATAAATTATTTTATTGTAAGGCCCCCCATGAACAAAAGTACACAAAACTTGGCATGCATTCGGAGGGTGTCATAATGATCCTACACTTTTAATTTCGTGCAGTTTTGACCTTGTCAGCCAGAGATATTGTGATGAAAACACCTAATTTTTTGCTTTTTAATTTTTAACTAGATGGCGCTATACATGAAATAAGTGGTAATGGGATGGGTTGACAAGCCCCCTTAAGACCAACATACATAAAAAAGGTGGACCTCCTAGGCCCTACGGTTCTCGAGATATTCACAGAAAACTGTCTCCGGCCACCTACAGGCCAGTTGGTGTATAGTAACATAAATTAATTTATTGTGTGGCCCCCCATGAACGGAATTCCACAAACCTTGGCATGCATACAGAGGGTGTCATAATGATCCTACACTTCCAATTTCGTGCAGTTTTGACTATGTTAGGTCACAGATACCTTCAATTACAACACCTCATTTTTACTTTTTTGTGTTTAACTAGGTGGCGCTATACATGAAATGAGTGGTTATGGAATGGGTTGACATGGCCCCCTTGAGATCAACATACAAAAAAAAAAATGGTCCTCTTAAACCCTACGGTTTTCGAGATATTCACGAAAACTTGCGTCTGCCCTACCCTCCTTTCGGGGGATCCAGTCCAGCGGGGGGGGCTACAGATCAAAACAAAAAACGATGGTTCCATGCTATCCATGTGGGGTTACATGCCCACCAAGTTTTGTGTACCCCGGTCTTTCAGTGTCCCGGGAATCCTTGAAAAAATGGTTATCCTAGGCCCTACAGTTCTCAAGATATTCACAGAGAACTGTGTCTGCCCTACCCTCCTTTCAGGGGGTCCAGTCCAACCGGGGGCTACAGATCAAAACTAAAAAATGGCGGTTCCATGCTATCCATGTGGGGTACATGCCCACCAATTTTTGTATACCCGGTCTTTCAGTGTCCGGGAATCCTTGTTGGTGTCACGTCACTAAATGTACACATAAATTATTTTATTGTAAGGCCCCCCATGAACAAAAGTACACAAAACTTGGCATGCATTCGGAGGGTGTCATAATGATCCTACACTTTTAATTTCGTGCAGTTTTGACCTTGTCAGCCAGAGATATTGTGATGAAAACACCTAATTTTTTTTTTTTTAATTTTTAACTAGATGGCGCTATACATGAAATAAGTGGTAATGGGATGGGTTGACAAGCCCCTTAAGACCAACATACATAAAAAGGTGGACCTCCTAGGCCCCTACGGTTCTCGAGATATTCACAGAAAACTGTCTCCGGCCACCTACAGGCCAGTTGGTGTATAGTAACATAAATTAATTTATTGTGTGGCCCCCCATGAACGGAATTCCACAAACCTTGGCATGCATACAGAGGGTGTCATAATGATCCTACACTTCCAATTTCGTGCAGTTTTGACTATGTTAGGTCACAGATACCTTCAATTACAACACCTCATTTTACTTTTTGTGTTTAACTAGGTGGCGCTATACATGAAATGAGTGGTTATGGAATGGGTTGACATGGCCCCTTGAGATCAACATACAAAAAAAAAATGGTCCTCTTAAACCCTACGGTTTTCGAGATATTCACAGAAAACTGCGTCTGCCCTACCCTCCTTTCGGGGGATCCAGTCCAGCGGGGGGGCTACAGATCAAAACGAAAAACGATGGTTCCATGCTATCCATGTGGGGTTACATGCCCACCAAGTTTTGTGTACCCCGGTCTTTCAGTGTCCCGGGAATCCTTGACGGAAATTTGGGCATGCGAAAAAGAAAAAAAAAATAATCTGACTAAACCTATATGACCGCCGCTTCGCTGCGCAGCGGTCATAATAAGTAGGAGAAACATAATGAGATAGCAAAATAAACCCCAGAAGAGAGGAGAAGAAAATGACACCACTGCCATCACCAGTCACAACAAACAGCTTACAGTTTTCTGTAGGACAGGCAGGAGGCATTTTGGATAAAAGACACACTGATGAGGTCCTTGGTGAGGAACTTCAGATAGTTCTTCAGGGCAACATCAAACCAACGCTTGGCCTCATCAGGTGTTGTGGCACTCAACGCCAGAGACCACACACAGGGAAGGATCTGCTGCTGCAACTGAGGATCCGTTACCTGCACAGAGTGCCCGGGAACATTAAAGAACATCAGAAGCAGAGGTGATGACGCAAGAACAGAAAACCATGGAGGAGAACATCTGAGAACATTGGGGAAGTAACTATCAGTGAAAGTTGAGAACATTCTAAATAGAGCTCCAAATATTTGCCAGCTGCTCACCAGTTCCAGGTAATCAAGGGTTTTATTGTAGTTGCTAAGGACGATGCAGAGGTCTGAAGAGTTGGTGATGACGGATGGCTCACTGAGGTAAGCATTCAGTTCAGATGGCTTGATGGAGTTCAGTATCTGGAGAGCCCACACAATTATGAGTTACCACTTATCATGCTGACCAATTTTCCATTCAATTCAATGTTAATTTGTTTGTTGGTGTGTATGAAGAATAATTTTGACCCGAGCACCATAGGTGCGAAGCCCTATTGTTTCTGTAGCCATTATTAGGCCTTATTATACGGCTATTATAATGCAAGTAGAATGCTCCATTGACTTGAATGGGATTTCCGAAAGTTCTAGCGGTCATTATTTCTTGGGAAAGGACCTCTGAAAACAAGAATGACCGCTGTCAATGGCAACGGAGTTTGTGCTTGGAACTTCATTCAAAAGTGAAAGCAGACGGTTGATCAGCTGTGTTCTAAAGAATGTTTGATTCAAGTTCAGCGTGTGTTGCGAACTATTTGTTTCTCAGCAAAAGCCACGACGAAACGGTAACAAACTAGATGTACCACAGAGCGGTACAAAATATGACCGCCGCCCAGTTCAGCACATTTTTTCCACAAAAAGAAATCACGCTGAAAGGCCTATATGATTCTAACTGTCTCACTAAATTGCATTATCCACACTCAATTCTCACTGGTATCTGCTAGACAACAAGTACCAAAACATGATAAGTTCATAGATTTCACATGTAAAATTAATTTTATACAACCCCACCTCCATCTTGCCTGTTCATAATTCTGAGAAATTCTTGATTGTTTTTGTTATGTTTATGTTATGTGTGTGTGTGTGTGTGTGTGTGTGTGTGTGTGTGTGTGTGTGTGTGTGTGTGTGTGTGTGCTTGTGTGTGTGCCTGCGTATGTGCCTGTGCATGCAAGCGTACATATGTCTACTGTGTGAGTATGTGTCATACGTATGATTACTGTGAATGTATGTGTGTGTGTGTGTGTGTGCACATGTGTGCACATGAAATGGGTTAACATGACCCCATACGGAAAAAAATGGTCATCCTAGGCCCTACAGTTCTCAAGATATTCACAGAGAACTGTGTCTGCCCTACCCTCCTTTCGGGGAGTCCAGTCCAGCGGGGGGGCTACAGATCAAAACGAAAAATGACGTTCCATGCTATCCATGTGGGGGTACATGCCCACCAAGTTTTGTGTACCCCGGTCTTTCAGTGTCCCGGGAATCCTTGTTGGTGTACGTCACTAAATGTACACATAAATTATTTTATTGTAAGGCCCCCCATGAACGAAAACACACAAAACTTGGCATGCATTCGGAGGGTGTCATAATGATCCTACACTTTTAATTTCGTGCAGGTTTGACCTTGTCAGCCAGAGATATTGTGATTAAAACACCTAATTTATGTCACATGGATAGCATGGAACCGTCATTTTTCGTTTTCATCTGCTGCCCCCCGCTGGACTGGACCCCCCGAAAGGAGGGTAGGGCAGACACAGTTCTCTGTGAATCTTTTATGGTATGTTGGTCTCAAGGGCCCATATCAACCTGGCTCATAATCACTCATTTGTGATTTGCCCCCGCCCGGTAAAAATGAAAATGCAATATTATTCTGCTTTAATCGCCCCTATCTTCAGTTAAGATGTTCAGAACTGCACCAAATTTTATGCGTATGATTGACCTGGCATTCTCTGGGGGTCTGGGGGTATGCTAAGTTTCGTAGAATTTCATCCATGGGGGGGGGGGGGCTAAAAAAATTAGGTTATGTGTACATTTAGTGACTGTACACTCATTGGCCTGTAAATGGCGGTGCACACATATAAACATGCACACACACACAGGCACCCACATACTATCGGTATTAGAACGGCCGATACATAATTACAAATTCAATAGGATCAAAAGAAAGCCAAAATATTCATCATCATCATGGCTGCATTTTCAGTATTGGCGATAAGTAGTCGTTTGTCCACTAGATGGCGCATCGTTGCAGTGAGACGTAATTTTTTTGGAAGTTAAAAGTGGGTTGAAAAAATAATGGACACTTCCTACAAGGACTGTAATTTACCGCAGCTTAACATCTAATAAGGACAGGGACGATGTTCACATGAAGTGTAAGTGAGGATGAAGTGAGGATGTTTATCGGACATGCTTGGTTTTTACTGCAGGTACGTTAATCTTGTAATATCAATAAGGACCTAGGTAATGTTACCGTTAGCGTTGGTTGAGTGATGGAGGCCCATTTGATTGATTGCATTTGTAGAAAACTATAAATGCGGTTATACCAAGCAAATTGATAGCAGCACTGTTTGTATCTTTCGACTGTCATTTATTGCACGTGCTACAAAATCATTCTGTGCAATGGAAGATTTACCAACGTTACACTGGTCTGATACAGTTTTGCCTATACATCGTGAGACTGAGACGCCTGTTTATTTTGTTTTAAGCGCGTGCAGGGTGTGAGAGGGGAATCGATGTGCTTTGATTCCAGCTTGGTAGTTGTAGTCTGTGAAATTAAAAAGCGTGTGTGTGAAGTATCCAAACAATGACACCTTCATTTCATTATGGCTGCTTTAGCAACACACCTTAAGCTACTGTGTAGTGGGTCCCATTTAGAAGTGGCTACTTCATTCGCGCTTTCCTTGACTCATGGAACTGCGTGAATGTTATTACAACTTTTCGCCACGATATGGCAGTTTAAGTCCGCTTGATACTGTAAGTCGTAAGCCATTGGTTTCCAAAGGAGATTTTATTTGTGTCGCCAGCATAGCCTATTGACAATTTATGTTGTAAATAGGCCTACCTTATAATCCTACCTGTAGCTTAGGGAAGCTAACAGCTTTCTATTAGGATCTAGTTTGTTAGTTACAGTTTTGTCATAACTCCCTAATGCATTTTTGTATTTAGAATAGCCAGAGCGTGTATATCTCAATCTGAAAATTAAACAATATCGGGTGCCTATGGACTAGGCTGGGTGAACCCAGCCTGATCTGCCCGCTATTTATTTTTTGATTTCTTAAAAGATTGAGCTTGGTCTGATGAAAGCCAGACTAGCCATGGACCTCAGTTACACAATGCAAGGGAACATGAATCGGCCTATATTTGCACGAAAAGCTCTTCAACTTTGGCCCGTTAAAATGTGTATGAACAGTCTAGCGACGCATTTCATCAAGGCCCATTTGGACATGTCAGTTATTTGCACCACTGGTTAGATGTAAAACAGCATTTCGTTTCAGACTACTGTTACTTAATTTGTGCATTAACAATAACGTTTCAGACTACTGTTACTTAATTTGTGCATTGACAATAAAGTATTACATGAACTAAAGATGACTAAAATCTTATGTAGAAGAAGAAACATTCACAAAAAATCCATCCATCCAAAAATGACCTTTGTTTTTGATAGCTGTTGAAAACGGCATGGAACTGACAGAGATGTTTTTGTTTATAAATACATAAAAAAAAAAAAAAAAAAAAAATAAATAAATAACATTATGCTGATACCTTTTGCTTTTCCCAAATACAATGTAGCCTACAGGTGTAAGTGACCTTTCATCAATTCAGTTGCAATGGATGAACTGTGATGACCTGCCCTACTTGTGATTGTTTAGAGATTTTAAAGGTTTTATAACAATGCTACATCTTCTTTGGCTATTCTACAATCTATTCACCTTTTCAGCACAAGTAGGCTACTTTCTGTGCAGCCGCACACACACACTCAGGCATGCCAAACAAGCATACACAAAAGTTTCAAGAGTGGGGGATGGAGTAAAAGATGAGGTCATATTTTGTACCGCTATGCGGTACATCTAGTTTTCCGCATAATGACCGGCGTTCTATACATTATCCCTTACTCAAGCACTGGAGAACACTGGGCCTGTACTTGAGTGGAGTGCGCTGGGCCAGTTTTTGCCTCTTGGGGCTTTTTTATCCATGATTTTACTTTAAGCAGAAATAGGTCTGGGTTCTTATGGGATTTGTCATAGGTTGTCATAGATTTGTAGGATTATTAGCTGACAGTAAGAATATATTTCAGAGCAATACTAGAGTAGCAATACAAGTAAAATAAGTACTTATTTCTACAATAGTAAAGTAGAGAGCATAATAATCTTAAATATGACTTTGGCAAAATGCCCACCTAGCCTCAATAGGCATAACACAACTGTATGTATGTGTTTGTGATATGTGTGCTGATTTTCACCTCAGGTTGGCGGTCGTAGGGTATCAGAGAGAGGAAGTTTGACAAATCAGGGAATCCGAAGTTAAGGAAGGTACTTTTCAGGAAGATGTAGAAGCTTCCACCACTATAGCAGCGGACCGGGGTTGGCCCTGTAGAATTCCAACATATTTTTTTAATGATGATAATGAATAAGTATCACATTTGTAAGATCAATAATTTGAGAGTGAAAAAGTGTTTTTTCAGTGTCACAGTACATTTTTTGTATTTTGTAATGACCTATGGTGTTTTTGCACTTTTTCAGATGTCAAGGTAAAGCTAAATGTACTCAACCTAATAATAATTATCGAACATAACACTATATTATGGTTACTTGATTGTGAAACTACCACTTAGCCTTGGTTATAAAACTGCCCTAACACATTTATTTGCCATATGAGAAGAATCATACCTTTCAATAGTAGCTGGATGTTGTGTTCGATCTCCTTCTGAATCTCACTTGTCAGCGAAGAATGACTGGAATCTAGTGCGTTAATACTACCAGGGAACAAAGAGAAAGAACAACATGTTTTAAGATGAGATATTGGGTGGGTTAGTACAATTATTTACACAGTAAATACAACAAAATGAAAGTGATCATTTGGGCACTGATCTGAGAAGAATGAGAAGATCTCATCTTTGACCTTAAACATTTAACAGGAACCATGATTGAGCCTTGCAATGTGTTCTTGCTGTGTTCATCTGATCAAAGTGGAGGTAAACAGTACAATAGATAGATAGATAGATAGATAGATAGATAGATACTTTATTGATCCCCAGGGGAAATTCAAGAATAATCAGTCTAGAGCTGAATCTCACCCCTCTTGAATGATGTTGCAGGATCGGTCTTTGATGATACTGAAGTATGGAGCAACTTGGGCTATGGACAAACTGTTTAGGAGGGGACGTAGGAGAACATTCACCCAGATTACAATCTCTAAGTCTGGGACCGTTGGCGATGAAAGGTTTCCTCGGTCAAAGATTGCCTGAAGAAACACAGCTTTCACCTCCACAGTGTAGTTGTCCTGAAGTTTCTGAGATGGAATAGTTAAGCAAATGTGATGGAGACATTACATAATGTCATTACTTGACAAGGCCCAGGGCATGGAAAATGAATGTCAACAAAGCTTGACATTTAGGTGTACATAGAGAGCATGAACAAATAGAAAAATAAAAATACAAAATGACAAAAGGAATGAATGAGAAAATGAATGAATAAGTGGACACCTGCATATGAAAACAACATTTCCTTTGCTTTAAAGTCAGACTCATATGCTGTGTAATACCTCAATGGCAGGAGATACAACTTTGAAGAATGCTGCAAAGTTGGTTGGTGTGATTTCTGCCATGACCTTTTGCACATCTTCCGGGCTCTTCAGCTGGCCTGGGATGGAAGCCAGCTCAGACAGCTGGGTCTCTGTGAGGACCTCCCTAGCCTCCACCTGTGAGTTAAAAGCACCAGTAAAATGTTTTGATCTTCCTGTGAAATGTTTTTTGGCATGTTTGAAGGATTTCTAAGGCCACGTCCACACGAAACCAGCGGCTATATTTTTTCACACCTTTAATGACACAGGTAAAAAAAAGAGACACAGAGGTGACACTGACTGAAAGCGCTGTAATGCATTTGCCAGGCTAGTCGATGACGCTGTTACGGTGAGGCTTCACATTATAGCACAAATAAAAGACGATAACTATCCAAAACAACTTGCGTGAAATAAGCAGACTACAGAAAATTCCGTTTTTCAATTAAACTGTTAAACTAATAAAGTTCATTTTCAAGGTATGTAACTGCTATATATGTGGAAATGCTTTTACAATTTGCATTAGGTCTGGTATAGAGCAAGTTTTACTGGAGAAATTACCATGCGTTAGTCATAGGTTGTAGTAAGCTAATGTTTAACTAAGTTAAGCTAACGGTGTGCTTCTAACTTAGCCACAAAAGGCTGATATTGCGTGCACAGAAATCATGACGGGGAAAAGAAAAACATTTTAATTATAACAAACAAATGATTTGGTTTGGTTTGTTTTTATAAGTAGAGTGTCAGGTCGAGTGCGGTGGATGAGTTGAGGTGTGGGGCTATGTCGTCATCGTTTTGTTGTCCACATGGCAAAAGTTAACCGGCGGATTAAAAATCTTCTCTGGAACCCGATATAAAAAAAGATCGGTTACGGCCTCCTAAAATGCCGGGGTCGTGTGGATGCAAGGTCTAACCGATAAAAAATGGTTTAAAAAAAAAAAAAAAAACGCGTTGTGTGGATGGGGCCTTTAAATATCTTTTCAAATTTAAGTTTCAAACTTAAACATGCTGTAGCTGAAATACTTCAGGTATATTTAGTGTTACAAATAATTATTCATTTACCCCATTAAAATCGCTCTTCAGCAACAATAAGTCTGTATATGGGGCAAAAATACTGAATTGCCCAAAGTTTTTAAGGATCCAATCCTTGTCACTGCCAACAGACTGGACACAGGACAGACCTGTGCACACATTAAAAGAGAATTACATATAAGGACAGGCTTGTTTTATTCATACCATAACACACTCACACACACACACACACAATATGACAGCAGTCACCTGTTGATTGGCCCATCATGTATTGTTTGTTGAAGCTGAAGATGTTTTCTGACTGTACAACTGACAGCTGAGCAAAAACACTGTTAAATCCTTCCACTCTGCAAAGCAATCAAAAGATGTGTGAGCTTACAACACAGCTCCAGCCCTCTCGTACAGTATACATTGTATTTATACTTACCACACACATATATGCACATACATCCTATATGTTAAACTTGGAGAGGAAACAATTAAACTCAAAAGACATCCTTTCCACTTATGCTATTCCCTAAAGGGAAACTTGGCAAGATTTCCCCCTCTGCTGGAGAAATTGTGCATTATGCTATTTCAAACTGTGGAAAAGGGTAACGATAAAGCACATGGATTTGTTTACAAGCTAGCAAAACGGTCTCTTTCCGGGACGGTAGTCTCAATGTTGCAAGGTTGGTTTTCCGCCTGGGGACGCTACGGGCAGTTGGAAAAGTCACCATTTTCACCGGAACAGGTCATTTAACCATCCAAATGATTTTTAAACGGGTTTATTACGTTGAAAAAGTTACCAAGTTCCCCTTTCCTTAAAGCAACGCTATGCAGCAATTACACTTTGCAACCACTTTTTGCGGTCATGCAACACGTTTTGATATCATCTTCAAATTCATTTTGATATATGGTCATGAGAAAGACATGCCTTTCCCACCAGCCATCCAGGACATTCAAAATATATTTCACAGAAGAACACTGATGACTATATTGCCAAAAGACACACTTTAGTATGTTAGAACGTTTCTAGCAGTGGCAACAAATCTGGTCGTGTTTGCAAGATTTTTCAAAAGATTGTACAACACTTTGTAGTGTTGCTTTAATATCTATGCTAATTGTGATGGATGTTTCAGTTGGGGTTTAAACATTTACATTATACAGAACATTAATTGTAATGTCCATCACAGAGTAAATATTACAGTAATAGAGAGGCAGGCTCACATTTCACGGTAGGAGTCACAGCTGATGTTTGTTGGAATTACGGCAAGGCCCGTAGGATCGATGCTGGGTAGGAAAAGAACAAGATAGTTCTGGAACCACAGAGCGAAATTCTCTGGACTGAAGTAATGGAACTTGGGAGCAAGTCCAGTCAGGGTCAGGTTCAAAACAATGTCCCGCACACCTGTAGGGATGGCTGTCAAATTTTTCTGAAAACACAAAATTAGGAATGAGGGATTAATAGATACAGGTTTGAGTAAAATATTTTTCACCAAATAATGTTAATGTAGAAAATGGACAAATTAGAAAAAAGCAATGTACTGTATACGGTAGAATATAGGATGCCTTTTGGTAGAATGTGTAAAGCACAAACAAAGCCACATGAATGCTTCCACCAGGGCTCACCTCAACTGCAATGTTATTGACTGAAGTGAAAAAACCTGTGAGTTGACTCTCATCATTAGACTCTAGCAGGCTAGTAACAATATTCCCAACGAGAGATTCATCCTGGGTTGCACCATTGCTGGAGTCCAGTATGAACTCTGCTTTCTGCCCTGCGGTGAAAGATGAGATCACTGATGCCTGAAGAAAAAAAAGAAAAAAAGATTGCACCACAAAAAAGATTGCACCACAATTTCTCATCTGACTGTTAAAAAACTGAGACTCACACATACCTAAAACTTGTGAGAAGAAAGGAGGATGAGAATTTGAAAGTACAAATAAGGTGTTTCTTACTCCTGTAATGTTCAGCTCCTTCAAAGCAGAGTAGTCTACTTCTTTGGCGAAAGGACCCAGGTTGACCTCTAGCCATTGGGCATCGTTCTGGATGTCAAGTCTGCAGGCTACAAAATAAACCAAACCTTGGTCAAAGCCTGAGGTAAGTGCTACCATTTCTGGAATTTTGAGCAAGACTAAGAAAATGGCAAGCTCTAACAAGGCTCTGGAAACCTTTTGTCAAAACCCAGGTTAAGTACAATAGTGTGGTCAAATACCTATCTCGCTGAACCTGGCGGAAAATTGCTTGAGGTGTTGGACGAGGACGTTGGCGATTCCTTTTCTTCTGGTCAGCGGCATCTTTTCGAAGACGATGCCCATTCCTCTCACACTACGAGAGAAGAATTGTTCACATATCAAAAGTTAGGAAGCTTGCTAGCCCACATCAGGCATTTCTACTGCCGTGGCAACTGGCATCATTCAGGTCTGGTGATGTAGAGCCATCAGAGAGATTGCACCGTGCTTACATGACTTGGTAGTTGGTGCAGTTTGCCTGTGCAGTTGTTTGAGTGAGCATCACTGTAGTGAAACTGGGGAGGATAGGAATGAGTTTCACTTGGAACCAGGAGATCCAGGCTGATACATCAAAGTGCAAGAAATTGACACTGATGACTTGGAAGGTGCTGTTCATGACAAAGTCTCTCACGGGAGGGGCAAAATCTGGAATCTGTGGAAACAGGACATACAGTACATCAGCGCTCATATCCCTTATGAAGCGCACCAGTGTGGTGTGCTGGAAATCTTTGTCGTCTTAACTTGATGGTGTGAATTACCTCAGGAGCCGCGCTCAGCGTCGTCAGAAACGCGTCAACATTTTCGAGAGCATCTCCCACCAACAGGACTTGAAAGATGGCCGTGATTTTGGTGGTGTCATTCAGTGCTCCGGACGTCAGAGTCAGCTGCGCTGCCTGGGATGGTGTCAGCAGTTCCAGAGACTCAAACTGCAATATGCAACGCAAAAGCAGTTATGGGCCTGCTGGGCCGGGAAGCTAACAGGATATTTTGTGTGCACAATCAGGAAAAAGTACAAGCCACTTACGCTGGAGAAGTTGACATTGAGTTTTTGTAGATCTTCCAGAGGCGCATAAACCGAAAATTGGCCAAAGTTAGTCTGAAGCCAGTCTTTGCTGCCCATGGTGCCAGTAATGCAGCCAGGATCTGAAACAAATGCAGCAAAGAAAGACTATAGCCACACAGGTTCTCTGACTGTTAAGAGACATTACCATGTCAAGTATGAACCTTTTGTCAAAGCCTAGAAGTCTTTTCCCAAGCACAAACCTGATGAGTCTCCTCTTGATAGGAACGGATACAGGAAGCTAGTGAAGATGGCTTTCTTTTGCTCCTCATTCATGGCTGTTGACCGGTTGCTGAGAGCTGCCACCCTGAATGGAGAAAGACAGAAGAATACATAAGATCACCTTGCTCGTGAGGAACATTGAAGCGGCGTTAAGTATTGAGTGTCTGTAGAGTGTCTGTACGTACACAGCCTGGAAGGTCTCACAACTGAAACTCTGGTTGGTTAGGCATGTCAGGAACATTGGGGTCACAGATGGTAAAAATGACCCCAGTCTGATGTTAAACCACTGGCTGATGAATGCTTTGTCTTTCAACTGCGCTTCAGTTAAGTCGTTGAGTTTGACTTCTCGTGATCACGCCGGAGGACCGTGGGCACGGACAGAGTGAGGTTTTGGACCTGTAAAGAGGGGGAACATTGTTCATGTCCACGTCCGCTTATGATGCTGAAGAGTTGGGTAAGACCGGAGAACCACACCTACCTTGCCAGAATATTGGACAAGGGCTTCATCAAGGATGCCGGCCACTTTGACAAAGAAGGCCTTCCAGGTTTCTTTGGGATAACTGTTGCTGTTGGGAAGCTTGCACTCCAGCAGTGTGGCCAAGCCATCCGCAGATAGAGATTCCAGCTTAAGGAAGACAAGAAAAGTGTGATTAATGACAACGGGCCCAAGCCTAACTTTAGCTGTTGGATGCCAAAACACCAAATGATGCCTGCAAGCACTTCCGAAAAGCATTTGCCGACAAGGTCCCGGTAACGCGCCTACCGAGGAGCATCACGAGGTCTCCCATGCTGAAATTGCAAAGCGTCCCAGTGGAGTTCACAGAGGCCAGGAGATCCTGCTCTGAGATGCTGTGTGTCACAATGGAAAACACGTTACTGACATGTCTGACACAGACTACTTCAAAACTTGACTATGCCTCTAATGGTTCACTCACCTGCTGGCGTTAGCACAAAGACTCTCCTCTGTAGAAGACAAGATTCACATGAAGAAAGATTTTAGGGACCAAACCAATTTTAAGACAAATACATGTTTCTTTGAAAAGACAAATACTAGGCACCCTGGAGAGGGACTTACCATCCACCACGGTCTCTGCGCACTGGAGGAGAGAAAAACATAACTCAGCTGAATCATTGAAATAACAAGGTACTTGGAAATACATTAAGTCAATGTGAGGGCATGTTTTGCAGTGTGATTTTGCTTTAGAGGCTACTTACCACGCCCACTGGAGGTGGTGGTGGTGTACAGCCTGTATGAGGAGACAAAAAGGGCAAAGCTTAGAGGAGAGCAGGCCACAGTCATACCAAGAAGGAATCACATACTCTACACATAAGCATCACATCACCAGTTGTGCATCTCGTACCTGGAGGCAACCTCTGTTCCAGGTAGTCTCTGCTTGACTGGAGGTCTGCTGAGACACCCGGTGGGAGCGTTTTCAAAGATTCGTCAAAAGCCCCGATTCTAAGTCAAAGGAAATTTCATATGCATCAGCTCGAGATTGCAAATTTTGTCATTTGCCTAATTTAAACTTTACCCTGGTGTTAGGACCTCTGCTGAAATTGAAAAAGAAAGAGGTATGACTCACATGGCTTTGAGAGAGTCGCAGCTGATGTTCATGGGGATGACGTTCAGACTCGCAGGACGGATGCTGACCAGCAGAACAGCCAGATTGACTTGGAACCACAAGGTGAAGTCGCTGGGTTGGAAGGTGGGGAATCTGGGAGCCAGGGCTGTCAGTGTCAGGTTGAGCATGGTGTCTCTCACAGCAGTGTTTGTAATGTAGGTGATGTTTTGCTAAAAGGCAAAAAGACAAATGAGTTAGGCATGAGGCCAGACACAGACCTATATTGGTTGCCACTGTCGATCCAGGTGCGTTTTGGGCAGTGGTCAAGTTTGACCTTTATTGCTACACCCTCACCTGTATTGTGAAAATGACAAAAGTCTGGAAGAAGTCGTCCAGTTGCTCAACTTCTGGAGATGCTGTTACGCTGACAAAGACTTCCTTCAAGACAGTCACATTCTCCAGAGCACCGGTGCTGGGATCCAGAACCAGCTCAGCTTTCTGCTCTGGTGAAAGCAAATCCAAAGTTGCCAGCTGTGGAAGCAAAATAATTATTGGTGAAAAAAAGTTCATGCAAGTGCCCGCAGCTAAATCTTGAAATGGCAAAAAGCACTTTCTTTAATGGTGCGGCGTACGCTGTGGACAGGAAAGTTGGAGAGTACAAATAAGGTGTTTCTTACTCCTGTAATGTTCAGCTCCTTCAAAGCAGAGTAGTCTACTTCTTTGGCGAAAGGACCCAGGTTGACCTCTAGCCATTGGGCATCATTCTGGATGTCAAGTCTGCAGGCTACAAAATAAACCAAACCTTGGTCAAAGCCTGAGGTAAGTGCTACCATTTCTGGAATTTTGAGCAAGACTAAGAAAATGGCAAGCTCTAACAAGGCTCTGGAAACCTTTTGTCAAAACCCAGGTTAAGTACAATAGTGTGGTCAAATACCTATCTCGCTGAACCTGGCGGAAAATTGCTTGAGGTGTTGGACGAGGGGGCGTTGGCGATTCCTTTTCTTCTGGTCAGCGGCATCTTTTGAAGAAGACGATGCCCATTCCTCTCACACTACGAGAGAAGAATTGTTCACATATCAAAAGTTAGGAAGCTTGCTAGCCCACATCAGGCATTTCTACTGCCGTGGCAACTGGCATCATTCAGGTCTGGTGATGTAGAGCCATCAGAGAGATTGCACCGTGCTTACATGACTTGGTAGTTGGTGCAGTTTGCCTGTGCAGTTGTTTGAGTGAGCATCACTGTAGTGAAACTGGGGAGGATAGGAATGAGTTTCACTTGGAACCAGGAGATCCAGGCTGATACATCAAAGTGCAAGAAATTGACACTGATGACTTGGAAGGTGCTGTTCATGACAAAGTCTCTCACGGGAGGGGCAAAATCTGGAATCTGTGGAAACAGGACATACAGTACATCAGCGCTCATATCCCTTATGAAGCGCACCAGTGTGGTGTGCTGGAAATCTTTGTCGTCTTAACTTGATGGTGTGAATTACCTCAGGAGCAGCTAGGCCAGCGTCGTCCAGAAACGCGTCAACATTTTCGAGAGCATCTCCCACCAACAGGACTTGAAAGATGGCCGTGATTTTGGTGGTGTCATTCAGTGCTCCGGACGTCAGAGTCAGCTGCGCTGCCTGGGATGGTGTCAGCAGTTCCAGAGACTCAAACTGCAATATGCAACGCAAAAGCAGTTATGGGCCTGCTGGGCCGGGAAGCTAACAGGATATTTTGTGTGCACAATCAGGAAAAAGTACAAGCCACTTACGCTGGAGAAGTTGACATTGAGTTTTTGTAGATCTTCCAGAGGCGCATAAACCGAAAATTGGCCAAAGTTAGTCTGAAGCCAGTCTTTGCTGCCCATGGTGCCAGTAATGCAGCCAGGATCTGAAACAAATGCAGCAAAGAAAGACTATAGCCACACAGGTTCTCTGACTGTTAAGAGACATTACCATGTCAAGTATGAACCTTTTGTCAAAGCCTAGAAGTCTTTTCCCAAGCACAAACCTGATGAGTCTCCTCTTGATAGGAACGGATACAGGAAGCTAGTGAAGATGGCTTTCTTTTGCTCCTCATTCATGGCTGTTGACCGGTTGCTGAGAGCTGCCACCCTGAATGGAGAAAGACAGAAGAATACATAAGATCACCTTGCTCGTGAGGAACATTGAAGCGGCGTTAAGTATTGAGTGTCTGTAGAGTGTCTGTACGTACACAGCCTGGAAGGTCTCACAACTGAAACTCTGGTTGGTTAGGCATGTCAGGAACATTGGGGTCACAGATGGTAAAAATGACCCCAGTCTGATGTTAAACCACTGGCTGATGAATGCTTTGTCTTTCAACTGCGCTTCAGTTAAGTCGTTGAGTTTGACTTCTCGTATCACTTCGAGGACCGTGGGCACGGACAGAGTGAGGTTTTGGACCTGTAAAGGGGGGGGAACATTGTTCATGTCCACGTCCGCTTATGATGCTGAAGAGTTGGGTAAGACCGGAGAACCACACCTACCTTGCCAGAATATTGGACAAGGGCTTCATCAAGGATGCCGGCCACTTTGACAAAGAAGGCCTTCCAGGTTTCTTTGGGATAACTGTTGCTGTTGGGAAGCTTGCACTCCAGCAGTGTGGCCAAGCCATCCGCAGATAGAGATTCCAGCTTAAGGAAGACAAGAAAAGTGTGATTAATGACAACGGGCCCAAGCCTAACTTTAGCTGTTGGATGCCAAAACACCAAATGATGCCTGCAAGCACTTCCGAAAGCATTTGCCGACAAAGTCCCGGTATGCGCCTACCGAGGAGCATCGCGAGGTCTCCCATGCTGAAATTGCAAAGCGTCCCAGTGGAGTTCACAGAGGCCAGGAGATCCTGCTCTGAGATGCTGTGTGTCACAATGGAAAACACGTTACTGACATGTCTGACACAGACTACTTCAAAACTTGACTATGCCTCTAATGGTTCACTCACCTGCTGGCGTTAGCACAAAGACTCTCCTCTGTAGAAGACAAGATTCACATGAAGAAAGATTTTAGGGACCAAACCAATTTTAAGACAAATACATGTTTCTTTGAAAAGACAAATACTAGGCACCCTGGAGAGGGACTTACCATCCACCACGGTCTCTGCGCACTGGAGGAGAGAAAAACATAACTCAGCTGAATCATTGAAATAACAAGGTACTTGGAAATACATTAAGTCAATGTGAGGGCATGTTTTGCAGTGTGATTTTGCTTTAGAGGCTACTTACCACGCCCACTGGAGGTGGTGGTGGTGTACAGCCTGTATGAGGAGACAAAAAGGGCAAAGCTTAGAGGAGAGCAGGCCACAGTCATACCAAGAAGGAATCACATACTCTACACATAAGCATCACATCACCAGTTGTGCATCTCGTACCTGGAGGCAACCTCTGTTCCAGGTAGTCTCTGCTTGACTGGAGGTCTGCTGAGACACCCGGTGGGAGCGTTTTCAAAGATTCGTCAAAAGCCCCGATTCTAAGTCAAAGGAAATTTCATATGCATCAGCTCGAGATTGCAAATTTTGTCATTTGCCTAATTTAAACTTTACCCTGGTGTTAGGACCTCTGCTGAAATTGAAAAAAAAGAGGTATGAGTGTCTCACATGGCTTTGAGAGAGTCGCAGCTGATGTTCATGGGGATGACGTTCAGACTCGCAGGACGGATGCTGACCAGCAGAACAGCCAGATTGACTTGGAACCACAAGGTGAAGTCGCTGGGTTGGAAGGTGGGGAATCTGGGAGCCAGGGCTGTCAGTGTCAGGTTGAGCATGGTGTCTCTCACAGCAGTGTTTGTAATGTAGGTGATGTTTTGCTAAAAGGCAAAAAGACAAATGAGTTAGGCATGAGGCCAGACACAGACCTATATTGGTTGCCACTGTCGATCCAGGTGCGTTTTGGGCAGTGGTCAAGTTTGACCTTTATTGCTACACCCTCACCTGTATTGTGAAAATGACAAAAGTCTGGAAGAAGTCGTCCAGTTGCTCAACTTCTGGAGATGCTGTTACGCTGACAAAGACTTCCTTCAAGACAGTCACATTCTCCAGAGCACCGGTGCTGGGATCCAGAACCAGCTCAGCTTTCTGCTCTGGTGAAAGCAAATCCAAAGTTGCCAGCTGTGGAAGCAAAATAATTATTGGTGAAAAAAAGTTCATGCAAGTGCCCGCAGCTAAATCTTGAAATGGCAAAAAGCACTTTCTTTAATGGTGCGGCGTACGCTGTGGACAGGAAAGTTGGAGAGTACAAATAAGGTGTTTCTTACTCCTGTAATGTTCAGCTCCTTCAAAGCAGAGTAGTCTACTTCTGGCTTAAAGGACCCAGGTTGACCTCTAGCCATTGGGCATCATTCTGGATGTCAAGTCTGCAGGCTACAAAATAAACCAAACCTTGGTCAAAGCCTGAGGTAAGTGCTACCATTTCTGGAATTTTGAGCAAGACTAAGAAAATGGCAAGCTCTAACAAGGCTCTGGAAACCTTTTGTCAAAACCCAGGTTAAGTACAATAAATAGTGTGGTCAAATACCTATCTCGCTGAACCTGGCGGAAAATTGCTTGAGGTGTTGGACGAGGACGTTGGCGATTCCTTTTCTTCTGGTCAGCGGCATCTTTTCGAAGACGATGCCCATTCCTCTCACACTACGAGAGAAGAATTGTTCACATATCAAAAGTTAGGAAGCTTGCTAGCCCACATCAGGCATTTCTACTGCCGTGGCAACTGGCATCATTCAGGTCTGGTGATGTAGAGCCATCAGAGAGATTGCACCGTGCTTACATGACTTGGTAGTTGGTGCAGTTTGCCTGTGCAGTTGTTTGAGTGAGCATCACTGTAGTGAAACTGGGGAGGATAGGAATGAGTTTCACTTGGAACCAGGAGATCCAGGCTGATACATCAAAGTGCAAGAAATTGACACTGATGACTTGGAAGGTGCTGTTCATGACAAAGTCTCTCACGGGAGGGGCAAAATCTGGAATCTGTGGAAACAGGACATACAGTACATCAGCGCTCATATCCCTTATGAAGCGCACCAGTGTGGTGTGCTGGAAATCTTTGTCGTCTTAACTTGATGGTGTGAATTACCTCAGGAGCCGAGCTCAGCGTCGTCAGAAACGCGTCAACATTTTCGAGAGCATCTCCCACCAACAGGACTTGAAAGATGGCCGTGATTTTGGTGGTGTCATTCAGTGCTCCGGACGTCAGAGTCAGCTGCGCTGCCTGGGATGGTGTCAGCAGTTCCAGAGACTCAAACTGCAATATGCAACATAAAAAGCAGTTATGGGCCTGCTGGGCGGGAAGCTAACAGGATATTTTGTGTGCACAATCAGGAAAAGTACAAGCCACTTACGCTGGAGAAGTTGACATTGAGTTTTTGTAGATCTTCCAGAGGCGCATAAACCGAAAATTGGCCAAAGTTAGTCTGAAGCCAGTCTTTGCTGCCCATGGTGCCAGTAATGCAGCCAGGATCTGAAACAAATGCAGCAAAGAAAGACTATAGCCACACAGGTTCTCTGACTGTTAAGAGACATTACCATGTCAAGTATGAACCTTTTGTCAAAGCCTAGAAGTCTTTTCCCAAGCACAAACCTGATGAGTCTCCTCTTGATAGGAACGGATACAGGAAGCTAGTGAAGATGGCTTTCTTTTGCTCCTCATTCATGGCTGTTGACCGGTTGCTGAGAGCTGCCACCCTGAATGGAGAAAGACAGAAGAATACATAAGATCACCTTGCTCGTGAGGAACATTGAAGCGGCGTTAAGTATTGAGTGTCTGTAGAGTGTCTGTACGTACACAGCCTGGAAGGTCTCACAACTGAAACTCTGGTTGGTTAGGCATGTCAGGAACATTGGGGTCACAGATGGTAAAAATGACCCCAGTCTGATGTTAAACCACTGGCTGATGAATGCTTTGTCTTTCAACTGCGCTTCAGTTAAGTCGTTGAGTTTGACTTCTCGTATCACTTCGAGGACCGTGGGCACGGACAGAGTGAGGTTTTGGACCTGTAAAGAGGGGGGGGGGGAACATTGTTCATGTCCACGCCCCGCTTATGATGCTGAAGAGTTGGGTAAGACCGGAGAACCACACCTACCTTGCCAGAATATTGGACAAGGGCTTCATCAAGGATGCCGGCCACTTTGACAAAGAAGGCCTTCCAGGTTTCTTTGGGATAACTGTTGCTGTTGGGAAGCTTGCACTCCAGCAGTGTGGCCAAGCCATCCGCAGATAGAGATTCCAGCTTAAGGAAGACAAGAAAAGTGTGATTAATGACAACGGGCCCAAGCCTAACTTTAGCTGTTGGATGCCAAAACACCAAATGATGCCTGCAAGCACTTCCGAAAGCATTTGCCGACAAGGTCCGTGTACGCCTACCGAGGAGCATGCGAGGTCTCCCATGCTGAAATTGCAAAGCGTCCCAGTGGAGTTCACAGAGGCCAGGAGATCCTGCTCTGAGATGCTGTGTGTCACAATGGAAAACACGTTACTGACATGTCTGACACAGACTACTTCAAAACTTGACTATGCCTCTAATGGTTCACTCACCTGCTGGCGTTAGCACAAAGACTCTCCTCTGTAGAAGACAAGATTCACATGAAGAAAGATTTTAGGGACCAAACCAATTTTAAGACAAATACATGTTTCTTTGAAAAGACAAATACTAGGCACCCTGGAGAGGGACTTACCATCCACCACGGTCTCTGCGCACAAAAAAAAAAAAAAACATAACTCAGCTGAATCATTGAAATAACAAGGTACTTGGAAATACATTAAGTCAATGTGAGGGCATGTTTTGCAGTGTGATTTTGCTTTAGAGGCTACTTACCACGCCCACTGGAGGTGGTGGTGGTGTACAGCCTGTATGAGGAGACAAAAAGGGCAAAGCTTAGAGGAGAGCAGGCCACAGTCATACCAAGAAGGAATCACATACTCTACACATAAGCATCACATCACCAGTTGTGCATCTCGTACCTGGAGGCAACCTCTGTTCCAGGTAGTCTCTGCTTGACTGGAGGTCTGCTGAGACACCCGGTGGGAGCGTTTTCAAAGATCTGGTCAAAAGCCCCGATTCTAAGTCAAAGGAAATTTCATATGCATCAGCTCGAGATTGCAAATTTTGTCATTTGCCTAATTTAAACTTTACCCTGGTGTTAGGACCTCTGCTGAAATTGAAAAAAAAAAAGAGGTATGAGTGTCTCACATGGCTTTGAGAGAGTCGCAGCTGATGTTCATGGGGATGACGTTCAGACTCGCAGGACGGATGCTGACCAGCAGAACAGCCAGATTGACTTGGAACCACAAGGTGAAGTCGCTGGGTTGGAAGGTGGGGAATCTGGGAGCCAGGGCTGTCAGTGTCAGGTTGAGCATGGTGTCTCTCACAGCAGTGTTTGTAATGTAGGTGATGTTTTGCTAAAAGGCAAAAAGACAAATGAGTTAGGCATGAGGCCAGACACAGACCTATATTGGTTGCCACTGTCGATCCAGGTGCGTTTTGGGCAGTGGTCAAGTTTGACCTTTATTGCTACACCCTCACCTGTATTGTGAAAATGACAAAAGTCTGGAAGAAGTCGTCCAGTTGCTCAACTTCTGGAGATGCTGTTACGCTGACAAAGACTTCCTTCAAGACAGTCACATTCTCCAGAGCACCGGTGCTGGGATCCAGAACCAGCTCAGCTTTCTGCTCTGGTGAAAGCAAATCCAAAGTTGCCAGCTGTGGAAGCAAAATAATTATTGGTGAAAAAAAAGTTCATGCAAGTGCCCGCAGCTAAATCTTGAAATGGCAAAAAGCACTTTCTTTAATGGTGCGGCGTACGCTGTGGACAGGAAAGTTGGAGAGTACAAATAAGGTGTTTCTTACTCCTGTAATGTTCAGCTCCTTCAAAGCAGAGTAGTCTACTTCTTTGGCTTAAAGGACCCAGGTTGACCTCTAGCCATTGGGCATCATTCTGGATGTCAAGTCTGCAGGCTACAAAATAAACCAAACCTTGGTCAAAGCCTGAGGTAAGTGCTACCATTTCTGGAATTTTGAGCAAGACTAAGAAAATGGCAAGCTCTAACAAGGCTCTGGAAACCTTTTGTCAAAACCCAGGTTAAGTACAATAGTGTGGTCAAATACCTATCTCGCTGAACCTGGCGGAAAATTGCTTGAGGTGTTGGACGAGGACGCGATTCCTTTTCTTCTGGTCAGCGGCATCTTTCGAAGAAGGCGATGCCCATTCCTCTCACACTACGAGAGAAGAATTGTTCACATATCAAAAGTTAGGAAGCTTGCTAGCCCACATCAGGCATTTCTACTGCCGTGGCAACTGGCATCATTCAGGTCTGGTGATGTAGAGCCATCAGAGAGATTGCACCGTGCTTACATGACTTGGTAGTTGGTGCAGTTTGCCTGTGCAGTTGTTTGAGTGAGCATCACTGTAGTGAAACTGGGGAGGATAGGAATGAGTTTCACTTGGAACCAGGAGATCCAGGCTGATACATCAAAGTGCAAGAAATTGACACTGATGACTTGGAAGGTGCTGTTCATGACAAAGTCTCTCACGGGAGGGGCAAAATCTGGAATCTGTGGAAACAGGACATACAGTACATCAGCGCTCATATCCCTTATGAAGCGCACCAGTGTGGTGTGCTGGAAATCTTTGTCGTCTTAACTTGATGGTGTGAATTACCTCAGGAGCCGCGCTCAGCGTCGTCAGAAACGCGTCAACATTTTCGAGAGCATCTCCCACCAACAGGACTTGAAAGATGGCCGTGATTTTGGTGGTGTCATTCAGTGCTCCGGACGTCAGAGTCAGCTGCGCTGCCTGGGATGGTGTCAGCAGTTCCAGAGACTCAAACTGCAATATGCAACGCAAAAGCAGTTATGGGCCTGCTGGGCCGGGAAGCTAACAGGATATTTTGTGTGCACAATCAGGAAAAAGTACAAGCCACTTACGCTGGAGAAGTTGACATTGAGTTTTTGTAGATCTTCCAGAGGCGATAAACCGAAAAATTGGCCAAAGTTAGTCTGAAGCCAGTCTTTGCTGCCCATGGTGCCAGTAATGCAGCCAGGATCTGAAACAAATGCAGCAAAGAAAGACTATAGCCACACAGGTTCTCTGACTGTTAAGAGACATTACCATGTCAAGTATGAACCTTTGTCAAAGCCTAGAAGTCTTTTCCCAAGCACAAACCTGATGAGTCTCCTCTTGATAGGAACGGATACAGGAAGCTAGTGAAGATGGCTTTCTTTTGCTCCTCATTCATGGCTGTTGACCGGTTGCTGAGAGCTGCCACCCTGAATGGAGAAAGACAGAAGAATACATAAGATCACCTTGCTCGTGGAGGAACATTGAAGCGGTTAAGTATTGAGTGTCTGTAGAGTGTCTGTACGTACACAGCCTGGAAGGTCTCACAACTGAAACTCTGGTTGGTTAGGCATGTCAGGAACATTGGGGTCACAGATGGTAAAAATGACCCCAGTCTGATGTTAAACCACTGGCTGATGAATGCTTTGTCTTTCAACTGCGCTTCAGTTAAGTCGTTGAGTTTGACTTCTCGTATCACTTCGAGGACCGTGGGCACGGACAGAGTGAGGTTTTGGACCTGTAAAGAGGGGGGGGGGGAACATTGTTCATGTCCACGTCCGCTTATGATGCTGAAGAGTTGGGTAAGACCGGAGAACCACACCTACCTTGCCAGAATATTGGACAAGGGCTTCATCAAGGATGCCGGCCACTTTGACAAAGAAGGCCTTCCAGGTTTCTTTGGGATAACTGTTGCTGTTGGGAAGCTTGCACTCCAGCAGTGTGGCCAAGCCATCCGCAGATAGAGATTCCAGCTTAAGGAAGACAAGAAAAGTGTGATTAATGACAACGGGCCCAAGCCTAACTTTAGCTGTTGGATGCCAAAACACCAAATGATGCCTGCAAGCACTTCCGAAAGCATTTGCCGACAAGGTCCGTGTACGCCTACCGAGGAGCATGCGAGGTCTCCCATGCTGAAATTGCAAAGCGTCCCAGTGGAGTTCACAGAGGCCAGGAGATCCTGCTCTGAGATGCTGTGTGTCACAATGGAAAACACGTTACTGACATGTCTGACACAGACTACTTCAAAACTTGACTATGCCTCTAATGGTTCACTCACCTGCTGGCGTTAGCACAAAGACTCTCCTCTGTAGAAGACAAGATTCACATGAAGAAAGATTTTAGGGACCAAACCAATTTTAAGACAAATACATGTTTCTTTGAAAAGACAAATACTAGGCACCCTGGAGAGGGACTTACCATCCACCACGGTCTCTGCGCACTGGAGGAGAGAAAAACATAACTCAGCTGAATCATTGAAATAACAAGGTACTTGGAAATACATTAAGTCAATGTGAGGGCATGTTTTGCAGTGTGATTTTGCTTTAGAGGCTACTTACCACGCCCACTGGAGGTGGTGGTGGTGTACAGCCTGTAAGAAAAAAAAAAAAAGGGCAAAGCTTAGAGGAGAGCAGGCCACAGTCATACCAAGAAGGAATCACATACTCTACACATAAGCATCACATCACCAGTTGTGCATCTCGCACCTGGAGGCAACCTCTGTTCCAGGTAGTCTCTGCTTGACTGGAGGTCTGCTGAGACACCCGGGTGGGAGCGTTTTCAAAGATTCGCCAAAAGCCCCGATTCTAAGTCAAAGGAAATTTCATATGCATCAGCTCGAGATTGCAAATTTTGTCATTTGCCTAATTTAAACTTTACCCTGGTGTTAGGACCTCTGCTGAAATTGAAAAAAAAAAAAAGAGGTATGAGTGTCTCACATGGCTTTGAGAGAGTCGCAGCTGATGTTCATGGGGATGACGTTCAGACTGCAAGAGGACGGATGCTGACCAGCAGAACAGCCAGATTGACTTGGAACCACAAGGTGAAGTCGCTGGGTTGGAAGGTGGGGAATCTGGGAGCCAGGGCTGTCAGTGTCAGGTTGAGCATGGTGTCTCTCACAGCAGTGTTTGTAATGTAGGTGATGTTTTGCTAAAAGGCAAAAAAGACAAATGAGTTAGGCATGAGGCCAGACACAGACCTATATTGGTTGCCACTGTCGATCCAGGTGCGTTTTGGGCAGTGGTCAAGTTTGACCTTTATTGCTACACCCTCACCTGTATTGTGAAAATGACAAAAGTCTGGAAGAAGTCGTCCAGTTGCTCAACTTCTGGAGATGCTGTTACGCTGACAAAGACTTCCTTCAAGACAGTCACATTCTCCAGAGCACCGGTGCTGGGATCCAGAACCAGCTCAGCTTTCTGCTCTGGTGAAAGCAAATCCAAAGTTGCCAGCTGTGGAAGCAAAATAATTATTGGTGAAAAAAAAGTTCATGCAAGTGCCCGCAGCTAAATCTTGAAATGGCAAAAGCACTTTCTTTAATGAATGCGTGACGCTGTGGACAGGGGAAAGTTGAGAGTACAAATAAGGTGTTTCTTACTCCTGTAATGTTCAGCTCCTTCAAAGCAGAGTAGTCTACTTCTTTGGCTTAAAGGACCCAGGTTGACCTCTAGCCATTGGGCATCATTCTGGATGTCAA
>NC_063206.1:17040636-17074479 GCF_017589495.1 Alosa alosa | reverse complement strand
AACTCACCTATGTGTGTGTGTCTCTGTGTGTGCGCGCCGGTTCCAGTCCATTTTCACCTGACGGCCAGTATCAGCTTGATGAGCTTTTAGGTCCACACTGCTCTCATTCCCAGGATTGGAGGTGCTTTGGTGTCGACCACGTAGAAGTCAAGCGTGATGAAGGTGTTCTTATGCTTGCATTTTAAACGACAGGTGCCCTTCACTTTGAGGAACTTTCCTCCATAGCTGGTGAGTTTTGAGTAGTTGTTGTGGTAAACGGTTCATGAGAAAAGTAACTTTAATTTAATCATATTTTCTCTGCCAGCCTCCTTACTCATTCATCTTGGTGGAATACTTCGTGAACTTTTCCTCAACACATGACAAAA
Organism: Alosa alosa; assembly: GCF_017589495.1. NCBI lineage: Eukaryota > Metazoa > Chordata > Actinopteri > Clupeiformes > Clupeidae > Alosa > Alosa alosa. The sequence continues at coordinate 17,074,114 of NC_063206.1, read as the reverse complement.
CATATATCAAAATAAACAGCAGACCTTACGAACACAAAGGTGTAAAGCATTCCCCCCCTGTACAGTTAGCCATTCCAGAGTAATCCGGTTTTAAATTTGCAGCAATGTCTATATGCATGTCTCCAACTTTGGGGTTCACAATGTGTTTAAATTGTTCAATAGGCCTACATGATTTTATAACAGGCCAAATACAAAATAAATGTTACAAATATCGGCTAGATATCTGTAAGCATTACAATCAGATGATATACATAGGGCAGACAGACGCTCATGAGTTCATGCTTTATTTTATCGCTGGATTTTAGGATAGCCTATTATGGCAACCGATTGCATTCCGAGCTACAGTCAACTCTAGCAGGCATTAAATGACTGGAGACTTTGTGAATTTAAAGATTGACATAATGTGCTGTCTCTGCTATTGCTGCTTTTGGATCAGTTAGATTTATTTGCAATTTCCTGAGGTGTGCTGGACATAGCATCAAAATTCCGCCAGATTCCCCTTTCGCTTTGACCCATTTACACTGGTGCGGAGCGAAAAAAACTCGGCAAAATGTCTAGGGGGGCTTGGTAGTAAATTTGGCGAGACACTTTGTCCCGAAATGGACAGCCGTTCCGAGATTCTGGTACATAAAATCGCGGCGATTTTGGCAGTGTGAAAAGGCCTATAGAAAATGAATGCAACATAAAAAAAACAGTATACTGCTCCTAACTGAATAAACGTTTACGTTACTGTAAGGAAATTATTATTATCATTGTATAACCATTTGTGTAAGCAGAAATATTGTTGTGCTGAGTTCTAAGAACAGAGTTCAAGTTAAATGTTGTTGTGCTAAATTCTAAGAACAGAGTTCTGTGCACCCAGACAGACAGGAACTGCACCCTGTGTGGGTGTGGGTGAGATGAGTATGTCACAGTGAAGTCGCTATGTCTTGCTTCCTATTTTTTGTGTGCATCTGTACAATAAAAGACACAGCTTTTGGGCTGCAGAGTCAGAGACTGATGGTATAAGGAATTCTTCCTTACATTAGCAGGCTCTCCTCTTGGTACCAGAGTTTGTGGGCAAAGCCATACTACGTGTTGTGGTTCTTGTAGCCTATCTATATGTTGGGGTTAAATTCCCTGACAGTTACCAACAATGTTAACAACAAACTCAGCTTCACTGCTGCAAACAAAGTTTGGCTATATGCTTCGCCATATAACGAGTGCGGTAAAAATTAGATTCAGATTGGATATTCAGCAGACATTCGGCTGAGTTGATTTTACTGTTACAAACATGCGTTGTTAGTTGTGTGTGGCGCATGAGATTCTAGGCGCCAATCCCGTTTACAGAGCTATTCATGTCACAGCCTACATTTTGTTAAAAGAAGACTTAATTTGGTGTTTGGAAGCAGCAATATCTCACTTGTAATAACACGCTAACGCAAAGCACTAGAAGTACACCACAAACGTTATAAAGAACCTATTGTTGTGGACTATGTTTCACAGCAGTTCGTTTTTCAAAAGTCCTACATCTGTATACAACAATTGGCATAATTTTCCCATACCAATATTTCAGGCTGAATGCTTAAACACATTTTTTTGTAACTCTGGCTTTTTTTTGCAAAACTCTACACAAAAATGGCAAAACCACTCACCGAAGTTCAAGAAAACTAAAAGCACAAACACTGCTTTGCACTCAGTTTGCAATTTTGTAACACACACTTTGCAATAACTGTAGGCACAATGGCTATTATTTACACTATTTTGCCAACTCTCTGGCACACTTTCTCATGTGAAAACTGTTTTAGATAATTAGTTCACTTTGCAGCCTAAGCACTATAAATAAGCCACAGGTAATGTACAATGGGTACGATGGAGTGAGCAGGAAGAGTGCGAAGAGAAAAAAACAGACAAAAAATCAGTCTACATGTGGGGATATTGTCATGTCAGGCCTGGAAACGTCATTCCAGAATATATTTTTTCGGTGCCTTGGACTAGGACATTGCATGTGATGTAGACAGAATTTTGAGAGAGCGACCCGATGTAGACTGATTTGTTTTGTCTCAGTGAAATGCTATTTTGTGTTTTGACTTGGAAAAACACACTTGTGTTTGTTTTGATGTGTGTAAATAAACACTAATACTTGAAGTTGGGATCCCTGTATGTTTACAGAACTATGACAAAAGTATGACCTCAAACTGACATAGTCTACCTTGTGCAGAGAAAGCAAAAGCCAGATGTGTTTTTCATTCATACCATCAGTGTGTTGTTGGCACATTGTGTGCTTACTATTGTGATGGCTTGTGTTTACTGTTAGATACGAAAACACCATTTTTACGAAGATGTGAAGAGTTAAGCAAGGTGTGTTAGCTTTTTGCAAGAGAACTACAATGTTTTGCTGATTGGGTGAGAGGTTTTGCCATTTGTGTGTAGAGTTTTGCAAAAAAAGCCATAGTTACAAAAAATGTGCTTAAGCAATCAGAAAAAACTGTAAGACCTATACCTAAGGAGCAGCATGGGGCCAGAGAGCCAGAGCATTAAAGGGGTGGTTCAGGATTTTGGACATAGGACCTCATTTCCAAGTAAGCAAGTGTGATATTTATCAGTGGAGACCGTTTTCAACACGTTTCATCCAGTCGTTCTAATTGCAGAGTTCGCAGGTGCTAGTCAACGGTATGTGCTAGCCTGCCACTAAAACAGTCTTACCTACTCCAAAAGGACACTTGGGGGCAAATTCCAGACAATCGATGTAAATGTCTGTGTTGATAGAATAGTGTAAGAAATACAACTACCCTCGCGCAGCGTTGAAATAGTTATACTTTGTTCCCTGAAGTTGGTAGTAGTCATTTTGCATCTCAGCGGCGGACTGATATTACCAAGGCTACTACTAGGTATCCCCATTGGAGTCGCTTTACTGTTTACTTTTTGGCTTGAGTACTACTAACTGGAGCAAGTATAATTCCGCCCGCTGCTAAGACACTAGTCCCTCAAAATGTAATGCGATCGTTGAAATGCAAGGATAGAATAATGTTAGAAATAAAACTATCAATACAGACATTTACATCGATAGTCTGGCGTTATAATTCATTTGCCTTGGGTGTACTTTGGAGTGGGTAAGACTGTTTTAAGTGGCAGGCTAGCACATACCGTTGACTTGCGCTAGCCTAGCACCTGCAAACTCTGCAATTAGAAGGACTGGATGAAACGTGTTGAAAACGGTCTCCACTGATAAATATCACACTTGCTTACTTGGAAATGAGGTCCTATGTCCAAAATCCTGAACCACCCCTTTAAAACCACATAACTTTCAGTGTCCCGCCAGCGGGACGGTTACCCCCCTCCCCCACTTCCCCCCAACATTCTAAATCAATTGTATGCACCATATTGCTATGTAGCATAGTAATGTTATACACCATTTCAAAGCGTTGACTCTTGGGAATCCAAAAATGACAACTTTTTTTTTCAGATACAATCTGTATAGTGCTTTACATTCTTAGATTACAGTTTTTTCTGATTGCTTAAGCACATTTTTTGTAACTATGGCTTTTTTTGCAAAACTCTACACACAAATGGCAAAACCTCTCACCCAATCAGCAAAACATTGTAGTTCTCTTGCAAAAGCTAACACACCTTGCTTAACTCTTCACACCTTCATAAAATGGTGTTTTTCGTTATCTAACAGTAAACACAAGCCATCACAATAGTAAGCACACAATGTGCCAACAACACACTGATGGTATGAATAAAAAACACATCTGGCTTTTGCTTTCTCTGTGCACAAGGTAGACTATGTCAGTTTGAGGTCATACTTTTGTCATAGTTCTGTAAACATACAGGGATCCCAACTTCAAGTATTAGTGTTTATTTACACACATCAAAACAAACACAAGTGTGTTTTTCCAAGTCAAAACACAAAATAGCATTTCACTGAGACAAAACAAATCAGTCTACATCGGTCGTCTCTCTCAAAATTCTGTCTACATCACATGCAATGTCCTAGTCCAAGGCACCGGGAAAAATATATTCTGGAATGACGTATCCAGGCCTGACATGACAATATCCCCACATGTAGACTGATTTTTTGTCTGTTTTTTTCTCTTCGCACTCTTCCTGCTCACTCCATCGTACCCATTGTACATTACCTGTGGCTTATTTATAGTGCTTAGGCTGATTGCAAAGTGAACTAATTATCTAAAACAGTTTTCACATGAGAAAGTGTGCCAGAGAGTTGGCAAAATAGTGTAAATAATAGCCATTGTGCATACAGTTGTGCAAAGTGTGTGTTACAAAATTGCAAACTGAGTGCAAAGCAGTGTTTGTGCTTTTAGTTTTGCGAACTCAGTGAGTGGTTTTGCCATTTGTGTGTAGAGTTTTGCAAAAAAAGCCATAGTTACAAAAAATGTGTTTAAGCATTCAGAAAAAACTGTAATCTTATTATGTCTCAATTAAATTTGATCCAAAATGCCCCCCTCCCCCCTTCCGCTTTTGGTGCTACCCTGACTTCTGGCTGCAGTGTAGCTGCAGCACAATAAGTAGATGCAACATATTGGGTACTGAAATATTCACAAGAATCCATAGAAATTGAATCTTCATGTTGTGTTATCCAATATTAGTTGTACAGGTGTTTCTTATACACACTCATTGAACCAACAAAGTAAATGCAAAAATAGAGAAATTTTTGTAATCATTCCATATTTAGTGTAGTCATTCCATATCAGAACCCCTAAAGTATAATCCTCAAAGCATGAATAAGCATGAAACCTCAAAGTGTCACCTTTCGTTTGAGACCAGGATTATGCTTCTACACAAAGGGGTTCATGTGCAGTAAGCATTTGATTGTCAGTATGCATTTTGGATAACAAAAAGTCCTATGGGGAGTATCATTTTACAAAACGCATGGGCATACCTTGGCAAATAATAGTCTAAAGCACTCATATTTTCATTCTATATTGATTTACTTTTGCACACAACTTCACAAGACCTGGTGCTAGGGCTCAGTTGTGTTTCTAAGGGATATTAAGAGACCTAGAGGGCTGAAATGTGGTCAGTTCAGAGATGCTTGTAATCCGGCAGAAAGAAAAAACTATATTCTAGCCTCTGTAACTCTTTGTGAGTACATCACACATTTATTTTGACTGTTTCCTACAAAAACTAGAGGTTCTCAGCTTTCTATAGAGGTCCAACATTTGATGGTAGGCCCCAGAAGAGGTGGGAACAATACCCTTGTAAATAGGCACAGTGCAATTTCAGGCAAAAACTTGAAATTCTTTTTGAGAGTTATGCTTTAAATATTGGGAACATCGTTGACGATTTTGCACAACGAAAGGCTCGTAAGATGGCCTTCTTCTAATGGCCGAATTCACGCATATTGGGGATTGTATGCATATGAATGATTTTATTTGGTTTCTAGACGGTTAAATAAGTTAGGCTACATTAAGTTTTGTTTATGCGCAGTGCGAGTTTATAAGCAAGCAATCTACGCTTGCAGTTTCAGCAGAGGGTTGAAGAGGCGCATTGAGTGTTCCCATAATTCAATGCGAGTTGATGTTAATGCAGTAATATTAGATTACCATGGCCTGCAGGCTGTTAATAAAATATTTTTTTAATGTTTTCACATGTAATGGATATGTAGTCGTGTTTTTTTATTTGAAATTGTAATCTGTAACTACTAAACTACTTCGGTGCCTCAGGCCCTTTGCATAAACAATTGAAATCACCCTTAATGTGTATTGCATGTATCAGAGCTAATTCATCCTGGGCCAATGTTCGACGGTATGGGGCCTGCGTAGCGCTCTCGCATCTGGGCCTACTATTTGTTTGTTACGCCACCGGCATCGTTGGAACAGCAAATCAGCTTATGGACCGTTCGTTATTTATAAACGGGATCACCGGAGGGATTTTGAGTGCTTCGATCAAGAATTGCATGACCCTCTCCTGCCTGCGCTATAACATCAACGACCCTCCAGCAGCATTTTCAAATCTGACATGACCCTCCCCGCAGTGGCGGAGCTAGACTTTTATCCTTGGGGTGGCCAAAGCTATTTCAGGGGGTCCACAGACTATGACAATGAATGTTCAAGAAACACAATCAATTGCAATCAAAATCTGTAAATGTTGAAATGTTTTCATGATGTACATCTTAAGCACACAGGAGAAGATTTGTGTATAAAATCTACAGTTTATTAACAATGTTAATACAAAACGTACAATATGTAAATAAATAACAATAATAAAAAACGAATTCAAAACAATTTGACCTCATTTTAACATGAACTGATATGACATGAAGTAGTGCAGTTTGTTTTAACCATGACCAGAGGAACAATCTGATTACCAAACTAAACTTGTAGAACAGTGTGTAGGGCCTAGTCATGGCAGTAATTAAGTGCCAAACTATCTTAACACAAGTTCAGAAGAGGTTGGCTGCAAAGATTATGCAGACTGTTATGATTAAATGACACAAGCGCACGCATGATCAGAATCATATGCCAGACGCTTTAGGCCAGCGATCCACACTATTTTTTTCACAAGAGCCACATTGGCAGTGCAAGATCAAAAGGAGAGCCACTTTTATGAAAACATACTAAGTCACCTTTGCAAATGTGCATTTCTACATATAAATTGGACATCCCACAAAAAAGAAATAACACGCCCATACATTTTCATTTAAGACCAGATTTACTTTAACACTGGGATGAGAGGAAGCTGACATGCATGTCCTTGACTTTCTTCATGTTGTATTTGTAGCATTAGTAGTAGCAGGTTTAACAATACCCCTTTAGGAAACATCATTAAGGCTTAATAACTTCCTTTCACCTTTATTATTTGAGTGAAGAGAGAAGTATAATTCAGATGTTTGCGTTTTTGTAGTGCAGTACTGTATGTTTATGAAGCACATTTGAAAAAATGCATTGGCTGTGTTGCCACATAGCCTACAGTGGGTCCCATTTAGAAGTGGCCACTTCATCCGCACTTTCAGTGATTCACGCAGCTGCGTTAAATGTATTACAACTTATCGCCACGAAGTGGCAGTTTAAGTCCGCTGTAGCATTGCCAGTAAACGGCAGCAGATTTCATTCAAAGGCGTTGCAAGTGGCAGTGAGATACTGTAAGCAGAACGAAACTAAAGATCACCTCGTTGAAGTCATACAGTAGACTAGTCTGTCTGTTCTTTGGTCTTGGATTTTGAGAAAGAAGTTTCTAAATAGATGCGACTCATACTCCTTATAGTCCGGAAAAAACGGTATGTATATGACTATGCTACATAACAATCTGATGTGAAATGTATGTTGGCTGATGCTAACAGTTAGCTGCTACAGGCGACATGAGATGTAGCTAGGCTACTAACGTAATGTTAACGTTTCCTTGATAGGCTACTCGTGGCTTGTAGGGGAACATATCACAGAAAAATTAAACTACAGAAAACGTTCTCCTAACTTAACATAAAAGTGACTTTAAACAATGATTCTTTACAAAAGAAAACTTACCTTAGAACGTGTATTTCACTGTCCGTCAAGTAGGCTGCTGCTGTCCTGTGCAAAAAATCCTCCCTGTCGCAATATTCTCTGTGAGCGTTTGACTCTCTTCTTCTCCTTCTCTGTATAATGCTTGCTGGTGGACAGTGTGAATGACAACTCTTTGTAATACATAGCGCCAGCTACTGCACAGGAGGGATATAGCAGTCAACCGATTACAAAATGCAACAGGCTCTTTTCAACAAGACGTGCAGTGCCGGTGCCGTGACATGTCAATCATCTGGGGTGGCACCTGGGGGGTCCAATCAGATTTCAGAGGGGTCCAGTGCCCCCCCAGCCACCCCTTTGGCTCCGCCCCTGCCTCCCCGGCCAATTGCTTATATCTTCCGCCCACGCTAATACGCGGTATGAAAATGCATTTACATATGCTACCGCTCTATAACCAACCTCTGCTTTCTGATCTTACACATCACACTTCACCAAGATGGTGGCCATTTCAGTAGATTTACTCACTAACATTGTTGTGGAAACACAATACGCATGGAAACTAAATGCACACTTCCTGCAACTGCATAGCCTACTTGAAAAGTTACTCCTCTAGTAAGTATTCACATGAAATAAAACAATAAAGCATTGAGACCATTCAACAAAGCACACTGGGTAATAACAAATTCAACACATGAACTTGTTGCTATGGACTCGTCTCTAGGCTTCCACAGTCATTGTAAAGCTGCCGAAGCTGAACATTATCCAAAACTCAATTTTTTAGACGAGCGTCAATTTGGGAGCTTGCTACACTCCTTCCTTCTCAAATGCACTGTGCGTTTGCACAATTTCACAAATAATCACAGGGACCGAAGAATAACTAACATGCCAACTTTTTCCGGGTTTATCATTTTAACGTTTCCCCGCTGTCTTGTCGTTTTAATATTTTCCCGTAGAATATCCCATATTACTGTAATACTCTCATAACATTAGTCCTGCATTCTGGCCTGTCTCTGTGTTGTCCTGTTGTTACCCCTAGCCCCTCCAGTGAAACAGATGTATTCAAATAATCGTTTTGCTTGCTTGAATGCGAACTCAGAGTGATGTTAACCTAGGCCTATTTAAGTTAACAACGGGTTGTCGTGGAGAGCACGATTCATCAGCTTGCAGTGTTCGGCCAGTAGGCTATGCCTACGTCTTGGCACCTCCGCCAAGCTACTCAGCTAGACAAAGAATTCCCCCTGTATATTCACTCCAAGTTGGCCTACCATAACTTACCAACTACACTGTAGACCATAAACTGGCTATTTATATGACCAAATGTATTTGTTCAACTTTATGAAGCAGAATTACGCACTGCTATTTGGAACATAACACATTTTTGTTGGCAGGAGAGAGAATGACAGCGATGAACAAATTGCACTTGTTGCTGGTTACCAATAAATACTATATATTTTTTTTGCAAACAACAAAAACAGAAAGGATGGAGACAGCAAAGCTAGCGATGGGCAGGAACGAGGTCAATTGGTAGAAATGCTTGTCAAAACGTTAGGAGCTGGATGTGTGGATGAATAAAGCACAAGTGTGCTTTATGTTAAGCATGCACACTGTTTAAAGTTAGGCTACACGGTAAACTACAAGTAAACCAAAGTTAAATTTAACTTTTTTAGGGCTGGATAAAGTTGACCAAATGGATATAGGCTGTTAGGCGTGAATAAAGTAGGCTACTTTGTTGCTCCAACCCTTCCAAAGTTAATGGAGACGAATGTTGACATTTTCCGTATTTTGCGTGAGAAACCCGGGAAATCTCCCTTATTTTCATTGTTCAATGTTGACAGAGCTATGGAACGAAAGAGAACGTTCAAACAACAATCAAACAAGCCACTTGGAGTTTTTGCTGTTTTCATTAATACAAAAGATGGGTGACCCTGCCTCCTAGACAAAAAAAAGTTGGGTGACCCTCCCCTCAACAAAGAATAAAAAGACATGACCCTCCCCTATTTTCCTCCGGTGGCCCCGTTTATAAATAACGAACGGTCCCTTAGTCGAATGTCTGTCGAATACCCAAAATCATTCAAAATACCGCACTCATAGAACAAACCACCTAGCCTTGTGATAACAAAATCTTTACCTTTTGTTAAGCCCACTGAAAGTTATCCATATATCAAACGATTTAATACACAGTTATGGAGGAATTGTTTTGGGGAAGCAGTTGCACTATATCCCACTTTTGCTGCCTTTAAGCCACTTAAATCCATAGCCTGAGCATTGTGCATATGTTACAACTTGACGTGATGGTGAAGGTAAATGCCCAAGAAACGTCACGTCATAAAAGTTGTTGGCCTACTAAACGCAAAAACTTAATGACAGCTTGTTCGTGGTGGTGTAGTGCTGCCTAATTTAAATGGGATAGGCAAGGGTTATCTTATATTCGGCTATTACGTGTGGCACATTTATTGTTTTTTTTTATTGGCTCTTTTAATTTATTTGATGAGGAACTGACAAAGACTGGGCAGCAGAAAAGTCATAGTAGATACATAAATCGTTTATTATTATAATTAGGCTACTGATAGCCTACTATTACTTTACTATTAGTGTTATTATTATTATTCGGATGAGGCAAAGGAATGTAAATCTGAGTCTGAAATGTTGGCTACAAACAGTCTATACTGCTGTAACTGCACTGCTGCTTTTATTAATTGTTAACTTCCAGGAACTATTTGAGGCTTCCATTAGCTGCCATTGTTGGAAAAAATTGGAACATTAGCGTCAATGGAGTTGTCGCAACTCTACCTTTATATGGCTCTGGGTAGGGCCATTATCCGGTGTAATGAGAACCCTCTCATAGCGACCACAGAACAGCACCAGCCCAGCTGAGTCAGCTGTCCATAGATGTGTTATACGGGACCTTCCAGCCAAGAAGCCAAATACGTTTTTAAAAAAGTTGTAGTGCTGTGTCTGTAATTTTTCTCAAAGATGACTGTTATTAGCAAGAAAAAAATACATGACATTCTCTTCTAACCCGCCAATAGACCTCTGTTATGGGGTTAATTGGCGCATTACATGGCAATCTTTCAGAGTATATTTGATGCCATTTGTTTCCACTGACAGTCTGTTCTTGGATGTGAAGGGCAAACAGCTAATTCCTGATCTTGCTCCCTGTCTCTAACGCCCACCTGCACTGACTGATTCAAAGAGGCAAGCCTTCAGTGCTTATTGAAGCGGTAATCCATGATTTCCTGTTTGATTGAGTAAGTAATTTATATAGCACTTTCTCCATGTACAGAGTGCATCCCAAAGCACTCAAATTAAGTTATACGAAATAAAGTCACACAATGGTCACTCTAATCATCCTTTAACATGTGAACACCCATGGTTCATAAGCATGCAGATTTGGACATGAAACTGCCTGGTAGGCAGGCTATTGCCTTGTACTTAGTCCATAAGGACTGCAGTCATTTTTTTGTAAAGGACAGCCTTTACAAAAATGCAGCATTTCTTCACACACACCACAGTTACCCATGCAACTTACCCACCCACTCAAATCAAGTTGCTTTATTAGCATGACAGTCCAGTATTCAACACCACTGAAACCAAGCTACTCAGTTTTAAGAAGTCTATGCCAGTATTCATAAATATTATTGCCTACACTCAAACTTCTGTCAGAAAATGATATATGTTTTAGTCTATGGGCTCACATTTCAGTTAAAGCATTCACCATGACCCTACACTAATTGTTACCCTGCTGACATGATTTAAATTTGTTGAGAACTGTGCAATTACTTTTTTAGGCCTTAAAACAAATCTGATGACTTGGACTTGGGACTTGTTACTTAAGTGACTGTCCCAATTCTGGTATTAAATCATACATTTCTGTGTCATATCAATGCTACTTTGCCATGTGACTCTCTGACTGTGCTGGCATGTCATTTGACAGGGTAATGCCTCAAGCATTCTTTAGCTTTCTTGCTAAGAACTATTTAGAGTAACAGGTTTGACAAGCTTTTCAGGAACACAATGTTCATTTGTTATGATGACTGCATCCATATGATGTGGAAGTTTTGAAAGTGTAGAGGCTTCCATGCTGGCCCGGGAGTTAGTCAGAAGAGGATCCCAAGAGCCCAGGACCACTAGGAGAAAGCTCCAGGAAGACATGGAGGCAGCAGTTACAATTGTTACAGAGAAATCATTGGTAATGCACTCCACCGCCATGGCCTCTATGCACGCTCACCCCGCATGACTCCATTACAGAAGAAAAACATGTCGAAGCTTGTTTAAAGTTTGCGACCCAATATTTGGACAAGCCTATGAAATACTGAGAGAATGTAGTCTGGTCAGATGAGAGCTAAATGTAATATTTTGAATGTCATACCACCCACCATGTTTGAATGAGAAATGGCACTGCACAGCCTAAAAATACTATACCAACAGTGAGGTTTGGAGGTGGACACAGCACGGTATGGGGCTGTTTTTCATCTCATGCTACTGGCAGACTTCATATTGTTGAGGGAACAATTAAGGGAGACATTATTTTTCTGGGAGAATCTTTCCATCCACCAGGATGATGAGAATGAGACGTGGGTAGACTTTCCAGCAGGACAACGATTCAAAGCATACAGGAGAGGAAACTCTCAATTGGTTTCAGAGAAAGAAAATCAAGGCCCTGACTTAAATACAATTGAGCATTTGTGGAAGGATCTACAAATCAGGATTCAAAAGAGGCCCCCCTGGAATCTTCAAGATTTCAAGACTGTCTGAGCCTGATTAGTTTCTTTATACATGAAATGTCTTGAAGCTGTCATACAAACAAAGGCTTTTCCACAAAGGATTTTTCCCTGTGTCATTCCACTTTATAACACATAACTTTATTTATGAACCTTAATGTTTGGATTTCTTTATGTGGATTTCCTGAGGTAATACGAATGTCTGGTGACAATTTCATGTGAAGAGCCTCATTACAAATACTGTAATATCACAGATTTAATTTCTCGGTTGCAGTTTACTGCACTTGTCATGTTAATTATGTCAAACAGATTTCCAAACATGTAAAGCAGATTCTAATCATAACTCTTTTGAATAAAGAAAAACAGGTGTTGGTGATTCACTCCTAGTTTGTTTTGTTTCGTCAGTCTGACGACATTGACAACAATCTTGTCCCAGTGTGTGCACCTGGTTGTTATGAAACCTCACCCTAACATAGGTGTTTCTGCTATGATTTATGATACATACTGTACTTAGTTTTCTTGAGCAAAAAAAACCCAAATATGTTTAATGCAATAGATTGTTCAAAATAGCCTCACCACTTGTATCATCATAACCAGCTTCATGAAATAGTCAGCTGGATGCTTCTCGATGAACATGAGTGAACAAACAGCAGCCAACAAGTGCTCAACATGGACTCCAGGAACTCCTTCAGGACTGTTGGAAATCCATTCCCAGTCTCGATCTTAAGCTATCTGAGTGTCAAAACAGCAAAAGTTGGCTGCACTTTGAAAAGCCTAAAATATAAAACATGTTGCTTTGTTTTCACTTGTTTTGGTTTGCTACATTACCACATGTGTGTTATTTCATAGTTTTTAGTTCTCTTTCAGTCAAACGACCCTTCCATGCATGACCCCGAAGTGTTGACATCTCACATCACACATGTAAAATAGTCTGACAATTCAACACGCAGAGTAGGTATGTCCTGGTACTAAAGCTGGATTAAAGATTAAAATTACATCATCCAAAATTGTTACAACTTAAAATATTATCAAATTCTGGAAGAATCTTATTGTACAGCAGGATTGTCCTCCTGTATACATGTGTTTTGAATTCAAATGCATTGTTACTTCTTTTGGTTCATCAAAGACACAGAACACACATTCACACACTAAACTGTTTAGGACAGGTTTGCCCAGAAACTCAATACATAGGTTTAGTCATGATTTTGGTGCCAATGTAACATGAGAATGTGAGAAAGATGCACAAAGGTTTTTTGTTACATCAATTTTCTGATGGTATGATCTTCATGTCAAATGTCAGAAGAACAATATTTCCCACAGGAGCTATGTTCTGTTAAGAAATGTGCAGCATTGTTTCTTATGTGTAATACTGTATCATCCATGACATGTTGTATTGTGCACTATAGTATTATCTCTGATATGGTATGGGATAATAAGGGTTGTGCTCACCATTGTGTATTTTTTTAATTTTACGGTATTCTAATATGAATAGCCTATGGGTGTGGTGGTGCAATGGTGGAGCAATGGCTGTTACGAGTCTGTGTCGCTTTTTTGATAAAGGTTTCTGCTAAACACCAGGGTTAGGGTAAATATGGTTGCACTAATTGAGAACAAATCTGTAGAACCTGAAAACCGGTATCCTTGTCAAAGGTGCTAATTAGATAGAATTAGACACAAAAGTACACTAAGCAGCCGTTAAGGGGCCGTTCCAGTCCACTGAGTGAAGAGTACCTAAAGCTGACGCAGTGACGACAACATCGTAGTTGTTCCTATATGTGTAGCCCAGAGCTATATAAAGGTAGAGTTGCGACAATGGGTGTTCAAAATTCCGTTGGTCACGTGGTTTGTGTAAACCTCAACTAGTTCCCGGAAGTGATCGGAAGACATTGTTATCTTTGTTAGACCATAGGGTCGTTGTCATATAAATGCTGTAACGAAATTCGAAGTGTAAATATACAAACTTTATGTTGAAAGTGTAACCGCGACCGTTTCCCATAGGAATGAATGTAAAACATACCCTCCAAAACGACCTCCCGAAATTCAGAAAAATTACTAAATTGATATCAGGCACCGTTATTACCATTGGTAGATCATAGGGTAGCTGTGATATAAATGCTGTGACGAAATTCGAAGTGTAAATATACAAACTTTATGTAGAAAGTGTAGGCGCGATGTCCATTGAAATGCATTGAAATGAATGAAGCGCAGATCAAGTAGTCCCCAAAGTGACGTCATCACCGAATTGCGTACAAAAAACCCACTAATGCTAAAAACAACAAAAACTGGCATTTAACACCATTTGGAGACATTTTTAAAAATGATATACATATATTGAGTGCTTTATGTACCCATTAATCAACAGTGGTGGTTAACCTGCAACACAGGCTTTAATGACAGCTCGTTCGTGGTGTTGCCTAGTGCTGCCTAATTGAAATGGTATAGGCAAGGTTTATCTTATATTAGGTTATTATGTGTGGCAATTTATTGGGCTTTAGCCTCTTTTAATTTATTTGATAAGAAACTGATAAAAACGGAGCAGCAGAAAAGCTGTCAAAGTCGATACATAAATAGTTTATTATTATAATAAGGTTATTAATACTATTACTTTACTACTATTACTATTGTTACTGTTAATATTATTATTCGGATGAGCCAATAATGTAAATCTGAGTCTGAAATGTGGGCTACAAACAGTCTGTAACTGCACTGCTGCTATTATAAATTGTTAACTTTCGGGAACTATTTGAGGCTTCCATTAGCCGCCATTGTTGGAAAAAAATGGAACATTAGCGTAAATGGAGTTGTCACAACTCTACCTTTATATGGCTCTGGTGTAGCCCATTGAAACTATGTGGCCATGACGTTGATGGCTGGTTGGATGGGTAGATGGAGTGATTAAATGGATCTGCATCTATCACAAGATACCATTAAAGAAAACTGTAAGATAGTTATCTGTGACTATAAACTAGGTTACTAAATTAAATAATAAAATAAATTTTCCAACAAAGAAAGAGTTTCATGAACCCATTCAGTTGTGTGGCACCAGCTGAAGGCTATGATTAGAATTCTTAAACTTCTTAAGTCTGGAGGCCTCCACCCCATCCATTACTGTTGCATGCAAACCTTGGGCAAATGGCGACATTATGCTAAAAGGTATAAATACAACATGTAATGGCAAATTAAGTTTGCCATTGGCTTTCAGTAATGGCGACCAAATTCTGTGGTGCACCTGAACTGTTATCTGTGTTCTGATGGGGACAGTCTGTGATGGTCATCATTGAGAAACAATGTTGACAGTATCGGAAGGAAGGACATCTAAAGAACTTGGGTGTAACTCCGCAAGCCTTTCACTCTCTATGTGGGTGTGTGTGTTTGTGTTTGTGTGTGTGCGTGTGTGTGTGTGTTGGGATAAGAAGCAGGCAAGGAGAAACGGAATGTCACCCACACCCTGCTCCACGCCTGTACGTATTCGCATCACATAGTGATAACTCTGGTCTAGCAGCATCTCATAATGACATATGTTTTACCATTTTAGCCCAGTGGTCCCCAGGAGGGCCAGATCACTCTGCTTGGCTCTAGGGAAGGGCCAGAGACTTAGAGTATGTCATTAACAGTAAATAGTACTGTGAACAATAGCATGTCAAAATTAGTTGAATATTAACCCATTACATTTAATGATAAAGTATAAGACTATTGTAATCTGATAGCACTGTTAACTGTCCAATGAGTAAATAATAATAATAATAATAATAATAATAATAATAATAATAATAAACTTGTTTAAACATTCCCAAAAGTATAACATTTTATTCACACATTTGTGAACTCTGCAGCTACAGCTGGTCTATGACATTCTGCTGACCACCATTGAGAAGATTGAGAGAACGATCAGTTACTTCCTGCGTGGTTGGTTTGGGCCTAGCACAAAGCCCCAGCAGCATTGCCCCCTACGGTAATAACCAAAAGCTGCGATTTCCCTTCAGCAGTCTGGCAGAGGAGTCACAGAAGGCCACATGAGCCACTCAAGCCGTGCTGTACATAGACTCCAATGACATAAAGGTCTCTTCAGCGGGCATAGAATTGGGAGGAAGTAGAGAACATGTGAGGCTGTTGAGCGTGTGGTACAGTGAGTTGGTGGGAGGACACACAGGGCTTAAAGGTATATTCCTATGCCTCACTATGATAAGGTCCAAAGGAAAGAAAAAGATGCCAGCTTGACCAGGAAGAGGTGCACGCAGGGGTCGAGGAAGGACGTTCCTGCAGGACAGTAGGGAATACGGCAGCAGGGGGCATGGACCGGATGGGGAAGATTACGGGGTTACATTACCTGGCTAGCTGAGCCACACCAGAAGTCCCTGATCCAGTCAGTCTACAACACTTTCCCTAACCCATCTAATCCCAAGGCCAACTCCAAGCCCATTGCCTAAAGTCACCATCAAATGTTGCATATACCAAGGAGATGCTCTGTCCCCTGTTCTGCATAGCCATTTTGCATTCTGCAAAGAGTGAGCGAGACATTGACTCACACACACTCCACACCACCTCAGAATGTCATTTGGACAAGATAAGTGTGGATAAAGAGAGGGAAGGGGGTCAAAAACAGAGGGAATCATACTACCAGAAAGCAACATGTGATGTGGAGGAAAGCTACAAGTACCTGGGAATCCAGCAGGGAAATGGGAACCAAGAGGAGGCCGCAAAGGAAAGTGGCAACAACCAAGTACCAACAGAGGGAAAGGCAAGTCCTCAGAGGCCAGCTGAATGGGGAGAATAAGATGCAGGCCATCAACAGCTACACCCTACCAGTCATCAGGTACCCCGCTGGCTTAATAACATGGCCAAAGGAGGAGATACTGACACCACACCACACCACACCAGGCAAGACCCAAGGGGCATGCTGTGTAAAGGTGCCCTTGAGATAGGTCAGCACATAACAGTGGGGTGCAAGACGCTAGCAGGCAGGGCATGGATGGAACGCCATAACCAAAAACTGTACCTGGGATAGTGTACTGGAACATCTGCGCCAAGTATGGGCTGGAAGTCCCAAGGTCAAAATGGGGACATCCGAAAGTGGTTAAAAATGACCAAGTCAAGATCCTGTGGGACCTCAAGATACAGGCTGACAATGGTAATGGTAACCAGATGAAATGGTAATCGATGTCGCAATACCAAGTGACCAGCAACATCGGACAGAAGGAATACGAGAAGCTTGAAAAATACCAAGGGCTGAAAGAAGAGCAGTAAAAGATGTGGAAAGTGATGGAACAGTGGTCCCAGTGGTGATTGGAACAATGAGGCTGTGACGCCCAAACTAGCTGAGTGGTTCTACCAGATTCCAGAAGTGGTAGAGGACCTGAGCTTGGAGGCAAAAAAAACACACCCTTGTTGTGGCATGACTGTTATGACTGTGTCTATTGGCATGTTCTGTTGCATCTAATATCAATCAACGCACATTACAAAAGCGAGAGTGAACGTTTATTTCATCCAATGTCCTGATTTTGTCATGTGTCATCATGTGTAAATGTATTATGTGTATTGATCTCTCTGGGTGATGTGTTTTTATTTGTTGGTGTGATGCCTGGGGTCTTTCTTTTATGTTTTTTTTTTTGTAATGCTTTATTTCTTATCTGCTCTTTTTTTCTTCTTTTCTGTTCAAATTAATTTTATTCTTGCAGTAGGCATTTGCATGAATCTCCAAATCCGAATCTGAGATCTCAAACCTCACTGTGTCAAACCCACCGGGTACTTGTTCCCTACTATTGCATTGTGTCACTGTACCTACTCAAAAATTGTTCATGAAAGTTCAATTGTAAAGCTTTATGAAAGTTTTATGAGCTTCCCACTCTTGTCTATAATCTGTCCATCCATCCATCCATCAACCATGTATCCTTCCTTCCTTCCTTTCTTCCTTCTGATTTGACACAAAGGTCCACAACACAACCTCAAGTCCTAAATGATTGTTGCGGCGGTGGTTCTTGTGCACGATGTAACCCAATTTCTCAGCTTTAGGAAAACATGATCACTAATAGGTCACTAAAATAAGGGATGTAGATAGATAGATAGATAGATAGATAGATAGATACTTTATTGATCCCCAGGGAAAATTCAAGGTCTCAGCAGCATACATACAACACAAACACAACAGCAGAAAGAGTAATTAAAGTATATAATATAAAAACACAACTAAGCAGTAAGGACAGTAGAAGATAAAGAATATGCTAAATATACTAAAATACAAATTATACTAACACTTAATACAATATATAAAACTATACTAAAATACAAATTACAAAAATACAAATTATACTAACTAACACTTAATCTAAATCAATTCTAAAAACAGTATCCACATAGTTGTGATTAATAAATCAGAGGCGCTTGCAATGACTGAGGCAGGGACTAAGCCTGTGATTCTCTGTGCATAGTAAGGTATGGTAAGGTGCTCTAAGGTGCTGACAAAATTATGTCGGTGAACAAATATGTTTAAATTAGTTAAGGCAAAAGACAAAAGATTGCAATAAATGTACTGTGAATTTACGTCATTTAGACATCACCTTGTTTAAGAACAGGTCTAAGCGAACTCTCCAGGCCATTGAATGATTTGACTACGCCCTTGAGTTCATTCTTAGTCTGTCGGCAACCTGATTCATTCACACTCACCAGAGGACGTATGACAGGTAGGTGCACTGCAGAGCATATCCATGACAGACAATGGTTTTAGGAATTACATTACATCCAGCACATTTGTATACACTGTATTGCAGGGTGAACAGTCTAACATTGTTTAATATAAGATTCTTTTTTAAAGCATATTTTTTGGGGCTTGCCTTTATCTGGATAGGGCAGTTGGGCTCCCCATGAGCACAAGGACTTTTATGTGGTTGATTGGGATGCTGCTCCTTGTGCTACGGCTCCCCCAAAGATTGCTTACTTTGCAAGAAAAAAAATGTGTTATTAGTTTGAAAATAATGGGAAAAATACTGTATAGACTGTATCATATATTAATGATTAAAAGGTGACATGAAGATATGATTTTGAAGTAAAACATTAGATAAAACAAATTGGATTCAGTTTCAATGTCGTTAGCGGCATTGGATATTTTGGTGTACACTTGAAATACTTACAATAACTATGTGAATGTTTGACACGATTCGATTTCATCAATATTTTCAGTCTACTGGTAACCTAACATTAGAATATTAGACTGGGGCACATCTGGTCTTTTTTTATCTTAATCACTGAATGATCTGTTTTCATTGCTATGCGTTTTATGGGTATTGTAATTGTTTGTTCTTCTGCAATGTTGTGTATGCTGTGTATATCACACTAGACACTGCCACTTCACTGAGGACAAAAACTAATGTAACTGTGACCTCACTGAATGGCAGGATTTTAAACTAATGTGGGATACTCCTTTACTCTGGCAACTAATTAGAAGCAGGGGCGGACTGGGACCAAAAAATCGGCCCTGGCATATTTGGCCCAAGCGGCCCTCAAATCGGTCGGGCACACCTAATTAAATACAAAGTCTTTGCATTACCCTTAAATATGCATATATTTTCAACTGTCATGGAGCACTGAAAGTGATAGGCCTCACTGGCTATCACTCTCACTGATCAGAGGTAGCCATGGAGTACATGATCTCCATATTCAAGTAGCCTAGGCTATACAAGCAATAATTAAAGAAGAGTTTCTGCTTGAATTCAAAGTATCATGTCAAATTATTCAATAGGCTATTAAACTATACAATGCTCAGCTGACAGCAGCACCAAACAGTTACTGAATTTGCCTATGTGTAAAGAGCTAAATTACCTAGATTGTAGTAGATGTTAAATCACTAAGACAACTGAAACAACACAAAATAAATAGGGCTGTTGCTGGAAATATTTCATTCCTGTATGGCAGGCTATACTACATTGCTGGTACATTTTAGAACAGTATAGCTACATTAACTAATTATCTTTAATGTCTTCCAGTAGCCTATCGTATAGGTTACCGTATATTAGTTGGCTTGTGCATGAATATGACGATGTTTTGTAGCCTACATTTCCGTCAGTCTTTTAGCCCATCTTTACCATGATAATTAACCCTTCCAAGATAGAACCCTTTCGACGCTCTACTTTGAGACCAACCACCACTCATGCCATCGATGTTGAATTTTGGGCGTCTGACGGAAACTGATCAATCTGACCAACAATTAACATCGATTTGACACTCTTTTGCTGTCCGGGGTTGCAAATCATTCATTTAGAACATTTAAGTTACGCTGTTTGTTATTATAATCACAGCACGGCCTTAGGTTATCATAACCACATAATTACATTATCGCAATTAATGAGTCATCATAATCATCATCGTCAGCATGGCATGTCACACATAGCCTACCTGCTCCACCACTGAGTTCTTATCATGTAGCCGCAAGGCTCCACCACCTGCTCACTGTCCCTCTGTATGCTTGCTTACATCCTCGTTCAAATTCAACGAACTTCAACATGTTGCTGACATTTGCTAGCCTACTTGCAATATTGTATTTTTGAATTTTCATTGGTGTTACTTTTGCACTATTGTCACTACCGGCATCCGCTGCAATTTCGTGTAGGCATTCTAGGCAACTACGATTAACTTCTGATGGCTCACAAAATCCTGGCTCAGGGCCCACTTCCCCGAAAGCATCTTAAGCCTAAGAGCGTCGTAAAGTCGCTCTCACGAACGTCTTAAAGGGGTGGTTCAGGAACCTTTAAGATTTGCCGACTGTTTCCCGAAACCATCGTAGCAGGGGTGGTTCAGGATTTTGGACATAAGACCTTATTTCCAAGTAAGCAAGTGTGATATTTATCAGTGGAGACCGTTTTCAGCACGTTTCATCCAGTCCTTCTAATTGCAGAGTTCGCAGGTGCTAGGCTAGCGCAAGTCAACAGTATGTGCTAGCCTGCCACTAAAGACAGTCTTACCCACTCCCCTTTAAGAGCATCGTGAAAACACTCGTAGATCTACGAGTGCTCCAGAGTACTCGTTACAGGCTAAGAGCGTCTTAACAGTAGGCCTACTTCTCACTGAGGTCACCAACAGGACATACAGAGGAATTACAACTTAGAATACATAATCCAATTTACGTTCCCATTCTTTTGTGTTTACCCGTGATTAATCAGATTTTAGCGTTCACGCTACGAGCATGTTCGGGAAACAGTCGGGAAAACCAAACGAACGATCGTAAGATGAATTGTAGAAAACCCTCTTAAGAGCGTGTCTCCGTCGTTATCGGGGAAGTGGGCCCTGGGCCAAAATGCGAGGGGTGGGCCTGACGTGAGCTGTTATTGGATCAGTCGAGTGTCAATATGGAAATGTAACCAGTGGGCCGCTGATTGTCCTTCCTTTGGGCCGATAGTTGGCCAAAATTATTAAATTATATATATAGCCTATTCTATCGGCCCAAAAGGTGCGTCGGCCACCGGGAAAATGCCCGGTATGCCAGATGGCCAGTCCGCCCATGATTATAAGAACTGTGTTGGAATGCTACTTGGCTGCTGATAATAAATTCTGCTTTGACTCTAGACTAGTTGTACAACTCACATGCTGAAGAGAGTATTTAGTATTCAGTGGCCAAAAGACAACAGAAAGATTGTTTTTATTTATCTCTCTACAGTAAACTGTATTTCATTCTATTGTTTACATCATATACAGCTGTGCTTTTCATAAACATATTTTGGAAAAGGGTTTAAAATGACTCACAAATGCATTGTTTGATTGCTGTGTTGCAGTTGTCCTTAGAGGAGTTAACCTGATAGTTTCCTCAAATGGTGGATCAAAGGACATGATGAAGGGCGTCAATATGATGGGCAGGTTTCTGGCCCTTTCCTTCATTGGGATTGGTAAGTAAAATGGCCGAAGAGATGTCTGTCAATAGTTTGACTAACAGTAAATGAAACGAAAAGAGTAAATTCAGTTAAAGGAGAAGTTTGGTAATCTATGCTACTATGGAGAGGGTCTCTGAAGACACACTGAAGTATTTTCACCTTTGTGAGTGTAAAGAAAGGTTATAAAAAGGACTGTCTGTGCAGTCAGTGCCTTGCCTTACTATTATTCTGGTTGCTGCCATCTTGTGAGGAGAAAGTCCCTAGAAGTCGATTACCAGAGTCCCCTCCTTTTGAATCTCATAAGCTAGATGTTGCCTCATCCGCTAATTAAAGCCTATGAGATGGAAAAAGTCAATGCAGGCGCCCTTGTTATTCGGGAGACACTTACCGGCAAAAGAATGTAGTCATGACAAGCTGAGGGAGTTTTGGGCTATAAACGCATGCTCAAACGATGGCCATGGAAGTTGTTTTATATAAGGTAGATAAACTACATGTAAAAATGGATTATTCAACATTATTTACATGGAGGAAAATAAATACAATAGGTAGTAGACCTGTACTATGTAAACAGCTTCTCATCTGTGAAATGTTTTCCATGCTCTTTAATTTTCAATTCCTTGCACTGGAATAACCAAATGCAGCACAAAGGTATGGCATCTTTTCAGCTGCTAAAGATGCATGCTTGGGCCTCAGTGGCAATCGACTTGTATGGATTGTTCTCCACACAAGATGTCAGCAACCGGAAGAAGAGCATTTTAATGCACTGACTGCATAAACAGTTCTTTTTATAACCTTTTAACAACAATAATGTATATTGCAATAAAAAAAAAGAGTACACAGATAGGTGTTTATCTTAGGTCTGCGTCAGATGCCATGGGGCCCATATACCTAAGCCCTCTGTATTATCACAACATCTGTAAGCCTCACACACCTTACACAATGCTGTTTCTGACTAGGGTGGGGCTGGCAGATGGATAGTTTTGGGTGTTTCACTGAAGGCAGAGAATTCTATTTAAACTGAGACAAGTTATTCAGGTCTCAATTTATTGTGCAACATTCATCATCAAGACACACTGGCAATGGCAGTCTCTTTATCATTATGACTCCTGGTAATAGGAGGCATATTGATTTTGAAAGATTCTAGGGGCACCTGACCACTTGTACATACTTGGTGGTGTATAAGTTTGTATGAACTGTGTGGATAATGACATTTTACATATTTTGCATTGTGTAAAGACTGTGTGCATACTGTATGTGCATATGTAAAGTTTCAGTAAACTGAATGTTTGTGGATGTGAAGCCTACTCTTTGATCTATGAAGGTATATTTGGTGCAAAAGTGGCGAGCACATTTAAAAAACATTTAAAAAAACATTTTTTTGCTCACCTTGCCGCAAACTCAGCAATGAAATCGTAGGCCAGCTTGCAGGTAACGTCTTTTTCAATTCATAGAAGGGCGAGCCCACTAGTCTCTCCCCAGGAAAAAATGAACTGTAAAATTTCACAGTAAAACAATTTACAGTTCAACTTAAATGTGTTATAGTTCTACCATTGCCTTTACAGTTCGACCATGAATATATCATAACTTGACTATGAACTTTCCCATATGAACTTCATGGTCGCACGTCTGATGCGGACTTTAAAGTTTAAAGAGGTTTGCTATGAAGTTTACAGTTCAACTAAACATTTTCAACTTCAAAAGCAAATCACATTTCTGGGATAATACCAGACTATATGAAATAAAACATGAATTCCCTCTTTTTATATCCTTCACATTCCTGTGCTACCTCTACTTTTAAGCCTATGTCATGTTTGATGTGGTCATCAAATAGCCTAGGCTATGTTTACTTACTCACATGTTAGGCTACTTGTATCGACTAAAGTTTAACAACATGACAGAAAAACAAATTAAAGAACATAGTGTCATCCATTATCACTTATCATGAACACATCAAAAGCGGTCATGGTAGAACTGTTAATAAATACTTCATGGTTGAACTGTAAAAGGTCCATACGTTGACAGTGTTACTATGAACTATCATAGTGAATTTTACAGTAAAACCATTAAATTACCACAAATAAATTAATGAGAATACCAGCACTCTTTTAATGGAAGCCTTAGCTATGTAGCTAAGATACCATGTGTGCAGGAAGACCATCTTACTCAATTTAGCTCTAATATTCTCAGGGTCCTTGACTCTATATAGTATAATAGCACCTGCCAAGGTTAGAAAGACTTCAGTAAACCTAAAACACCATGGAGGAATATCACAACAGTAGCAAATTAGAAAGAGAATGTAGGAAAGCTGAACGTAAATGGAGAAACACTAAGCTTCAGATTAACTATATGATATCTTCAAAAAGAGACTCCACATTTATAACTCTGAGTAGCCTAATGTATAGGGCCAGGCATTCTTCATTAATTGTAACATTATTAACACATTAATTAACTCCAGTGCTCTTTTTGCCATTGTTGATAAGTTAACAAATTTCCCAACAGAGCTACCTCAAGATTTCAAGTCAACAAAAATGTTTAATGACTTTGGTTCTTTTTTTCATCACAAAATTGAAAATATTAGAGTTCACCACTGACAGGCCTAGACAAAATGTAGCCTTATCTGAATTTACTGCTATGATGGCCAAACCTTTGAAAAGGTTGCAACTTAGTTCATCTACAGTACCTGCTGTCTTGATGCTCTGCCTACAAACTTCTTTAAAAGTGTTTTCAGCTGTTTGGCATTTGAGCTTTTGCAAATTGTGAACCATTCTAAGCTCAGGCCTTTTCCCAGCAGCACTTAAGACTGCAGTTATAAAACCTCTCCTGTTGTGTTTGCGGTCAAATGTGACCGATTGACAATTATTTTCTCTCAAAAATATTGTTACCTTATTCTGACTACCATGAGGCGCCATGACTTAACACAGGGCATCTGAACACACAAAATAATTTTTGATAATTTTCATGACAATTTGAGTGTTTTATTTAACACCCATGTGTATTCCCGGTCTCAAATATGACTGGCCATTAGAAATGAATGGGTGAGAAAATGGTCAGTGTATAAAATTGAATCCAGACACATACTTATTGATTAGATGGACTGTATGTGTGCTTCTGTACATTGAAACACCCTCACTCACCCCCTCTTTGCTTCTATGCCAGCCCCCACTGGAATCTTTCCCCTAATAGAATCTTCCCCTTTCTGACTTGAATGAGCTCAGGTCAATGAGGCCTAAAGGCCATAAATAGCAAATGGAAGTTCAATAGGTTATAGCTATAGAACACACGTTCATACAAAGGTCTATCGCAACATTAGATGATAATATATGTGCTACTATGGATTTATAACAACTTTGGGTGCTGAGATATCATACAAAACATGAGTACCTTGTCTCACCCCCCACAGCACAGACAAATATCTACTCTTTAAAAACAGCCCCTACAAGATTCTGCAATTCTGACCTTTTGACGATCGAAACTATCTCAGCAACAGAGATATGAAACTGCCCAAAACAGCCCCTACAAGATTCTTGGCAATTCTGAACTTTTGACCATGGAAACTATCTCAGCAACAGAGACATTAAACTGCCTCAAATGGTCCTTCAAGAATTTCAGTGCATTCTCCTCCAAGCACTTTGGGATGCCTGGAGCCATAGTGCTCAATGTCCCCAAATATGTTGCTTCACTGCATTCAGGGATGAATTACTGCACGGGCCTACCGGGCTCAGGCCCAGTAATAAAACATGAATTCCCTGTTTTTATATCCTTCACATTCCTGTGCTACCTCTTTTAAGCCTATGTCATAGCCTAGGCTATGTGATGTGGTCATCAAATAGCCTAGGCTATGTTTACTTACTCACATGTACTCACAAAGGCTTGGGCTTCAGGGCCCAAGGGGTCAGGGGGCCCTGAAGCCCAAGCCTTTGGAATCATTGCCTCAATATCAACAAATCAGGATGTAGGCTATGAATCTGATTGAATTTAGTATTGGCCATCCCCAAAATGCTCCAGAATACAGGAAATCACATCAGAAAAATTTAACATTTTCTGGGTGAGGACCCCCAAACCCCCCCTCCCACATATACGACAATAAGTGGGGGGCCATCATGTTTTGCGAAAGTTCATAATCCGCCCATGACTGCATTGTAAGCCATTCTAAGCTGTTACACACCCCAAAGCTGTGTTGTCATTCAAAATAGGGTATTGGTCTTCACAACTGAACGTAAATGCCCCCCCCCTTTTACAATATATAAAAATGTCCAGTCATGTGTTATACCAATATAATAGCTGTAATTAAACAAAATCGGTTAGTGTTCTTTCATCATGGTCATGCGATCATTAAGGGGAAACTTTTTTACCATTATGAGTGCACCATCCGTGTACTTGCAGCGCACTTTGTTGTCATAATTATCAGTGTGAATGCACACATGTGAATGAATACACAGTGCTAGTGACTAACCAAAGGATTTACATATTATTGTTGTGTATGAAAAATCTTACATTAAAAAGGAAAAATGGTTGTACTTTTGATTTTTGAATACTTATGTTTAAAAAGCAAGTAGTTCTCTACTTCAACTCAATTAACATTTTGTTTCACCTTCATCTTTCACTTGTATTGGAGTAATATTTGACAAGGTGTATCTGTACTTTCACTTAAGTAAAGGAATTGCGGGCTACTTCGTTCACCTCTGCTATTGGTTTTACCAAAAATATTTGGCAATATTTTTAAACTACAAAAATATACACCTTTAAAGTATTTTGACACAAAATACAAAGCCATTTTCTTCAACAAAAATAAAATACAAATGACAAAATACTATTTTGTTTTTGAAATAATTATTTTGAATCAGAAATACTGGCTGCAGCAACTCGATTTTGTGACATGGAGGTGCACAAATAGTTTTTAATAGCCTATTCAACTTCGAAAAGCTTCATTCACCCGATGCCAGTCACTGATCGCAATTTCAAAGATCGGGAAGGTTTGTTCAATCATGGTGGTCCATTCCATAAATACCGAACGGTCCCTTACTGGCAGGAAAATACGTTGGGTATGTTGAAGTACGTTCTATGACTCTATGGGAGCCATTTTAGTAAGCTCAGGTGTCGTCACAGACGCTGGCTACCGTGGGAATCCTATGGCGCTGATGGCACTCTGTTCTAGAATCTTTGGTGCCAATTTTCTTACGCTGTAGTGAATATGAGGATGAGTGTTGCAAGCTAAATAGTTTAATGACTATGGTGGTGTAGAGTAGGAATTCCCAAACTTTCCCATGGCAAGGCCCCCCAAATGCCACTAGGTTTTGGCCAAGGCTCCCCCCATTGCAAGATGTCTTATTAAACCCATCGATCACACTACGGCAAATGTAAACTAGATGTACCGCAGAGCGGTACAAAATATGACCGCCACCCAGTCCAGCACATTTTTTCCACAAAAATAAATCATGCTGAAAGGCCTATATGATTCTAACTGTCTCACTAAATTGCATTATCCACACTCAATTCTCACTGGTATCTGCTAGACAACAAGTACCAAAACATGATTAGTTCATAGATTTTACATGTAAAATTCATTTTATACAACCCAACCCCCATCTTGCCTGTTCATAATTCTGAGAAATTCTTGAATTGTGTGCATGCGTGTACACGTTTATGTTTATGTGTGTGTGTGTGTGTGTGTGTGTGTGTGTGTGTGTGTGTGTGTGTGTGTGCTTGTGTGTTTGCCTGCGTATGTGTGTTTGTGCATGTGCATGCATGCGTACATACAGTATGTCTACTGTGTGAGTATGTGTCATACGTATGATTACTGTGAATGTATGTGTGTGCGTGTGTATCTGTTTGTGCACATGTGTGCACATGGAATGGGTTAACATGACCCCTGGAGGAAAACATACGGATAAAAATTTGTCATCCTAGGCCCTACGGTTCTCAAGATATTCACAGAAAACTGTATCTGCCCTACCCTCCTTTCGGGAGGTTCGATGGTTCCATGCTATCCATGTGGGGTTACATGCCCACCAAGTTTCGTGTACCCCGGTCTTTCAGTGTCCCGGGAATCCTTGTTGGTGTACGGTCACTAAATGTACACATAAATTATTTTATTGTAAGGCCCCCCATGAACGAAAGTTCACAAAACTTGGCATGCATTCGGAGGGTGTCATAATGATCCTACACTTTCAATTTCGTGCAGTTTTGACCATGTCAGCCAGAGATATTGTGCTAATATTTTGCTTTTTAATTTTTAACTAGGTGGCGCTATACATGAAATAAGTGGTAATGGGATGGGTTGACATGCCCCCTTAAGACCAACATACAAAAAAAGGTGGACCTCCTAGGCCCTACGGTTCTCGAGATATTCACAGAAAACTGTCTCCGGTCACCTACAGTACAGGCCAGTTGGTGTATAGTAACATAAATGAATTTATTGTGTGGCCCCCCATGAACGGAATTCCACGAAACTTGGCATGCATTCAGAGGGTGTCATAATGATCCTACACTTCCAATTTCGTGCAGTTTTGACTATGTTAGGTCACAGATACCTGCGATTACAACACCTCATTTTTACTTTTTTTGTGTTTAATTAGGTGGCGCTATACATGAAATGAGTGGTTATGGAATGGGTTGACATGGCCCTTTGAGATCAACATACAAAAAAAATGGTCCTCCTAAACCCTACGGTTCTCGAGATATTCACAGAAAACTGTGTCTGCCCTACCCTCCTTTCGGGGTGCAGTCCAGCGGGGGCTACAGATCAAAACGAAAACGATGGTTCCATGCTATCCATATGGGGTTACATGCCCACCAAGTTTCGTCTACCCCGGTCTTTCAGTGTCCCGGGAATCCTTGACGGAAATTTGGACATGCGAAAAAAAAAAAAAAAAAAAAAATCTGACTAAACCTATATGACCGCCGCTTCGCTGCGCGGCGGTCATAATAATAAGGTGTTATAAGCGATGTTGTCACTTCTGTTGACGTTCAAACAAAACAGAAAGCTAGCTCACTACTTCCTCCCCCTCCCTTCTGTGCAATTGAAACCCTCCTAAACGTGCATCTCGTCGGTTATTGGCTGGAACACTTTTATGTTTCGTGGTGCAGGTTGCACAAGCTTGTTTTTGTTGCCGTTTGCGGAGCCTGGGCTGCCTACAGAGACCATGTTTTTTTACGGTGTGTTCAGGGGACAGGAAGCTAGTGGATAGTGAAGAGATGTTTGCTGTATGTGACCAAAATGTTTTATCAAAAAAACCCTGTAACATTGCTTAGAGCACCTTTAAGACAACACTTTTATAAAGGTATATTTTTATCATTCATCAGGTTTTTTTTATCATTATTTATTTTTCCTTCCAACTTGCTGCGGCCCCCCAGGCACCTCCTCGCAGACCCCACTTTGAAAACCACTGGTGTAGAGGATGTCAACTTACCCCACAGAATTATATAAAAAAAGAATATAATAAAAGAATAAAAAAATCCAGTAAAGATTTTTTTTTTTGCAGGTTGCCTGTCATCATTTGTGGTTGCAGAGGTATTCTAATGCCGCTCTACACACACACACACACACACACACACACACACACACACACACACACACACACACACTTTATACATTATACTTATATATTTTGCATGTTTATTCTAAAAAATTGAAGCATGAATCTGCTGTATATTGACATAAATTTTCCATCCTAATGTACATTTCAGTACCGTTCAAGTCAGACATACGGTAAGTTTATGGATTCCAAGAAATCTTTCTCCCTCTCAAAGGATTCAACTTATATGAATGTGAATGAAAAGATTGCGTTGAATCAATATGAATGGTTTACTTGAAGATGTGGACATTAGCATGTGCACAATCACACTGATGCTAATAGTTAGCATACATGATTTGTGAAACCAAACATGGCTGAAAAGCACATGTAAAAACAAACTGACATGGCAGCCGAATGTGAAGCATGTGTTATGACCTCGTCTTATGACATACAGTGCAGACATATATTCACACTCTTTTGTTTTTATCATTCCAGCATCTCTCCCAGGATCAAGTACCTCAAGAAACAGGTAAGCAGTGCCTGCTTGATAACCCCAGTGATTTTATTATCAGTGATATTATTATATTTGCATAATTGGGATGTTTGTCATCAACAGCTCTTCCAACACTGCGGGGCAATGTAGTTCAGAGCCAGTGCCTGACACAAGCTCTCTAGTAAGTTTGGTAAAAACACTGTTATTTTTGCACATGTAGAATGTAAATAATTTAAGCCAGTCACCACAGGTCTACTTCACCATCTAGTGGCCCTCCTTGGTATTACACATTGATTGAACAATTTCATTTTGAGACATGCATACTGCATTATTGATAGCTATGAGCGGAGGCATTATGTTTTTCAGTCCTATCATCTGTCCTATTCTTATGAACACACTATCGAATGCCTTTGAGCAAATTTCTTCATTTTGGTCCAAACAGTCATTTGTACTCCAAGATGAACTGATTTGTTTTTGGTGGTAAAAGGCCAAAGGTCAAGGTCACTCTGACCTCAGGCACATCACATTTTTGTGAATACAATTTCTAAGAAAGACCTTAAGGGGAATTTATTCAAATTTGGCACACACTATTTTATGCAACGCCTCAAGGGAACATCTTCATTTATTTGAAACGTTGACTCCTCAGAGATTAACTGATTTGATTGTCAATGGTAAAAAGGTCCATATCACTGCGACCTCACAAGAATAGGTGTGGACTAGTTCACAGAAGCAAAAAAAAGCTTCATATTAAAATTATGATTTATTGGGGGCGCTGTGGCGCAGCAGGCTACACCATATACGGGTCCGAGTGCCCACGGGGACCCAGGTTCGAATCCGACCTGCGGTCATTTCCCGATCCCACCCCATCTCTCTCTCCCACTTACTTCCTGTCTCCACTGTCCTGTCAAAAAAAGCCCAAAAAATATACTTAAAAATAAATAAATAAATAAAATTATGATTTATTTACTTATTTCTCCTGATCAGATTGTGGCCGTGGAAAATGTAACCAACCGCTTACTTTGTGAAGGCCAGACCAACAGTAGCCTTGGGCAGGAACAACTCAGACTTGTACAGACACTGCTACAATCGACACTCAGTGTCCTGGTTAAACTGGTAAGGATGATGTGATAACTACTGTAATAATAGCATGAACTTCCAGCAATAGACCCTTTCAACTGCATAAACAAATATGTGCATTCCTTAGGCATTTCCGGTGGCACAGAACATTAAGCTAAAAAAGTAACTTGGTGTCAAACTAACAACAACAAATTTTAAAAAAAGTTTTAAAGTCGACATTTTGTAGAGCATTCTGCCAAAGTCCGATTTATTTTCATGTCTGCATTGGTTTTGTTTGAACGTTTCAACCGGAGCCCTCTAGAAACAGATTGAAAGGGTCTAGGCTATATATTATGGAAATGATAGCATAATATATTTGTCCATTACCAAACAGAACATAAATGACACAAAATAATCTAAATATTACAAATCATTCTCAAATATTATAAATCTGTTTTTTCTCTGTCTTTCAGGACCCATCTCAGCAGCTCTCTGACCTTGTTGCCCTGTTTGGAGCTTTGGAAACCCTCACTCCAGACAACCTCCAGAATACTGACTTTGTTCAGACATGGGTGAACATCAGATTCCTGCCTCTTCTCCCTTACCTGTCCAAAGGCTTCATGATACACCTCAGTCAAATTAACTTCACCTGTGCAGGCTACCAGGAAATGTAAGCAGTGATTCTCAACATAGTTGTTCTTTATTTATGGGTCCAAGCAGGGAAGCTGTGGGAACCCTATTGTTTTTGTACAAATTATTATTATTTTTCTGGTTTCTTTTTTTTATTGGAAAATTGGTTGGGCAGCAAAAACGATGCATGGTGCAGGCATTACCTTTAGTATATAGGCTTATATAGCTAGATAGATAGATAGATAGATAGATAGATAGATAGATAGATAGATAGATAGATTTAGCAGATAGGCAGATAGATAAAGTGTAATATAATACACATCAGATTTTCCCATCATATTTTATTTGCAATCATAAAAAGGTTTTCACAAGTCACACATTTGGGACATTTGAATTTTGGCACAAATGATCTTCAAAATCAAGACCAAGCCTCACAAAAGTTGTGGAATCAATGGAAGCGTCTAACAGGACATTAGGTCATATATCAGCAATGGTTTCATGTATTAAAACCAAACGTGGTATATCCACTCAAGGTCCCACTGTGAGGATGCACAAAAAGTTTGGGTTGTTTGTTTGTTTAGGATGCAGCAATTATCAAAACCACATAGTCCTGTATGGTTCTATTGCTATCAGGTCAAAAGTCTTTGGACACACAGAATTGTGTGAAATTCCATCCACCCCCCACAGTGGGAATTTACAGTAACTGTGACAATTTGAT
This sequence comes from Alosa alosa, assembly GCF_017589495.1. Taxonomy (NCBI): domain Eukaryota; kingdom Metazoa; phylum Chordata; class Actinopteri; order Clupeiformes; family Clupeidae; genus Alosa; species Alosa alosa. Next base: position 17,041,686 of record NC_063206.1, on the reverse strand, counting down.
ATATCACAATAATATCAGCATATCATTAATTATTGAGTACACATGCTTATCAAAAGAAATATATTACCTTGTAATCTTAAAACATGTGTTACGAATAATATTACTACTTTTATTTTCAGCATCATGGGTCTCAGCAAACAATTTGGGTTCATCAAGACAGAAAAACAGATGATCATTTATACCAATTTCATTTATGGGTTCCTGTCAAGAACCAACAACACAGGTGAATCTAACTGCTGGTCTACAAATTGTGTCTTGTCTAAGAGTGACAAAATAACTCACTTCCCCAAAATAAATAAATAAATAAATAATGCTATATTAAAACAGTAATACAGGAATGAAAAATCGTTCTGTCATTGCGATGAATAGAGTCACAGTTTTGATTAAGAGCTTCTTAATGTATTTCTTCAGTAAGAAAACCTTTGTGGATATATTTTTTCTTTACTACATTTGTTTCAGATCCTGGCTGCATTACTGGCACCATGGGCAGCAAAGATTGGCTTCAGAAGAACTTTGGCCAATTTGTGGTTTATGCGCGTCTGGAAGATCTGCAAAAAATTAATGTCAACTTCTCCAGTGTAAGTTGTTTCTCTCTCAATCTCTAAACTCAATATTGTGTAGGCCACTGACTTTCAATAACACTTGACTTGTCAAACGATATGTTAATTATAAATACTTTGATCAACTATGTGTAGCCAACACCTATGCTTACAAGGATCAGAGTTCAAATACCCTGGCCTGAAATGTTTATGATGTATTTTATTACAATATCTTATCAGTCCTAAAAATAGTGTATATTTACAGTGGTTTTAAACAAAGTTAAATAAATTCTTAACTGTTCACTGACTAATGCTAAGGTGAAAATATAACCATATGGGTCATTCCAGATCAATATTTTGAAAAGTGTCAGGCAGTGTACTACTCGAACAGTGTCTGAAAAGCCTGAGACCCTTGTAACTGTTAAAAAAGCATTTTTTGTCATTTGAAGATTTAACTGAGGGCACTTGCATGAACTTTTTTTCACCAATAATTATTTTGCTTCCACAGCTG
>NC_063206.1:16993173-17040136 GCF_017589495.1 Alosa alosa | reverse complement strand
GAACGCCCCCAAAACCAAGAGACCTCCCGATTGGCGTCAGCCAGCACCTTTTATAGTGCCGGCCCAGCAATTAAGCCCCTGCTGGACAGTCTGAAATTAACAAAACACAAGACAGAGAGAAACAAGCAGACACAAAAATAAACACACACAGGGACATAACAGTTACCAGAACGCTGTTGTTACATCCAGAATAAAGAACTATTCTTTCGCAAGCCAGCCTCAAGTTTTTACCTGCTCTTAACTACACTGGAATCTACTTGGTCAACTGTGTCTCCATTTGGAATTAAGGAGACAATTTTACAGTTTTTTCTGATTGCTTAAGCACATTTTTTGTAACTATGGCTTTTTTTGCAAAACTCTACACACAAATGGCAAAACCTCTCACCCAATCAGCAAAACATTGTAGTTCTCTTGCAAAAGCTAACACACCTTGCTTAACTCTTCACACCTTCATAAAAATGGTGTTTTCGTATCTAACAGTAAACACAAGCCATCACAATAGTAAGCACACAATGTGCCAACAACACACTGATGGTATGAATAAAAAACACATCTGGCTTTTGCTTTCTCTGTGCACAAGGTAGACTATATCAGTTTGAGGTCATACTTTTGTCATAGTTCTGTAAACATACAGGGATCCAAACTTCAAGTATTAGTGTTTATTTGCACACATCAAAACAAACACAAGTGTGTTTTTCCAAGTCAAAACACAAAATAGCATTTCACTGAGACTAAACAAATCAGTCTACATCGAGTCGTCTCTCTCAAAATTCTGTCTACATCACATGCAATGTCCTAGTCCAAGGCACCGGAAAATATATTCTGGAATGACGATTCCAGGCCTGACATGACAATATCCCCACATGTAGACTGATTTTTTGTCTGTTTTTCTTTCTCTTCTCACTCTTCCTGCTCACTCCATCGTACCCATTGTACATTACCTGTGGCTTATTTATAGTGCTTAGGCTGATTGCAAAGTGAACTAATTATCTAAAACAGTTTTCACATGAGAAAGTGTGCCAGAGAGTTGGCAAAATAGTGTAAATAATAGCCATTGTGCCTACAGTTGTGCAAAGTGTGTGTTACAAAATTGCAAACTGAGTGCAAAGCAGTGTTTGTGCTTTTAGTTTTGCGAACTCGGTGAGTGGTTTTGCCATTTGTGTGTAGAGTTTTGCAAAAAAAAGCCAGAGTTACAAAAAAATGTGTTTAAGCATTCAGCCTGAAATATTGGTATGGGAAAATTATGCCAATTGTTGTATACAGATGTAGGACTTTTGAAAAACGAACTGCTGTGAAACATAGTCCACAACAATAGGTTCTTTATAACGTTTGTGGTGTACTTCTAGTGCTTTATGCTAGCGTGTTATTACAAGTGAGATATTGCTGCTTCCAAACACCAAATTAAGTCTTCTTTTAACAAAATGTAGGCTGTGACATGAATAGCTCTGTAAACGGGATTGGCGCCTAGAATCTCATGCGCCACACACAACTAACAACGCATGTTTGTAACAGTAAAATCAACTCAGCCGAATGTCTGCTGAATATCCAATCTGAATCTAATTTTTACCGCACTCGTTATATGGCGAAGCATATAGCCAAACTTTGTTTGCAGCAGTGAAGCTGAGTTTGTTGTTAACATTGTTGGTAACTGTCAGGGAATTTAACCCCAACATATAGATAGGCTACAAGAACCACAACACGTAGTATGGCTTTGCCCACAAACTCTGGTACCAAGAGGAGAGCCTGCTAATGTAAGGAAGAATTCCTTATACCATCAGTCTCTGACTCTGCAGCCCAAAAGCTGTGTCTTTTATTGTACAGATGCACACAAAAAATAGGAAGCAAGACATAGCGACTTCACTGTGACATACTCATCTCACCCACACCCACACAGGGTGCAGTTCCTGTCTGTCTGGGTGCACAGAACTCTGTTCTTAGAATTTAGCACAACAACATTTAACTTGAACTCTGTTCTTAGAACTCAGCACAACAATATTTCTGCTTACACAAATGGTTATACAATGATAATAATAATTTCCTTACAGTAACGTAAACGTTTATTCAGTTAGGAGCAGTATACTGTTTTTTTTATGTTGCATTCATTTTCTATAGGCCTTTTCACACTGCCAAAATCGCCACGATTTTATGTACCAGAATCTCGGAACGGCTGTCCATTTCGGGACAAAGTGTCTCGCCAAATTTACTACCAAGCCCCCTAGACATTTTGCCGAGTTTTTTCGTTCCGGCACCAGTGTAAATGGGTCAAAGCGGAAAGGGGAATCTGGGCGGGAATTTTGATGCTATGTCCAGCACACCTCAGGAAATTGCAAATAAATCTAACTGATCAAAAGCAGCAATAGCAGAGACAGCACATTATGTCAATCTTTAAATTCACAAAGTCTCCAGTCATTTAATGCCTGCTAGAGTTGACTGTAGCTCGGAATGCAATCGGTTGCCATAATAGGCTATCCTAAAATCCAGCGATAAAATAAAGCATGAACTCATGAGCGTCTGTCTGCCCTATGTATATCATCTGATTGTAATGCTTACAGATATCTAGCCGATATTTGTAACATTTATTTTGTATTTGGCCTGTTATAAAATCATGTAGGCCTATTGAACAATTTAAACACATTGTGAACCCCAAAGTTGGAGACATGCATATAGACATTGCTGCAAATTTAAAACCGGATTACTCTGGAATGGCTAACTGTACAGGGGAATGCTTTACACCTTTGTGTTCGGTAAGGTCTGCTGTTTATTTTGATATATGGTTTGTCATGTGTTGAGGAAAAGTTCGCGAAGTATTCCACCAAGATGAATGAGTAAGGAGACGGGCGCAGAAAATATGATTAAATTAAAGTTACTTTTCTCGCGAACCGTTTACCACAACAACTACTCAAAAACTCACCAGCTATGGAGGAAAGTTCCTCAAAGTGAAGGGCACCTGTCGTTTAAAATGCAAGCACAAGAACACCTTCATCACGCTTGACTTCTACGTGGTCGACACCAAAGCACCTCCAATCCTGGGAATGAGAGCGAGTGTGGACCTAAAGCTCATCAAGCTGATACTGGCCGTGGGTGAAAATGGACTGGAACCGGCGCGCACACACAGAGACACACACACATAGGTGAGTTCCCTCGTGAGTGCAACCTCCACATCGACCTGCATGCAGCGCCAGTAGTATACCCCCCACGGAGAGTACCACTAGCTTTATGGGAGAGGCTGAAGCAAGAGCTGGATAAGATGGAGGAATGCAACGTGATCCATAAAGTGACTGAGCCCACAGAGTGGGTCAACGCCCTCGTAGTTGTGGAGAAGCCCCAGACCGGCAAGCTGAAGGTCTGCCTGGACCCCTGGGCCCTCAACAAGGCCATCCAGAGGCCCCACTACCCGCTGCCGACGCTGGAGGACGTAACGGCAAAGCTCGCCGGAGCAAGGTACTTCAGCGTCCTAGACGCTAGGTCTGGCTACTGGGCCATCAAGTTAAGCAAACAGTCTTCATTGCTAACAACATTCAATACGCCTTTTGGCAGATATCGGTTCCCCAGATTGCCTTTCGGCATCAATTCCGCCCAGGATTTCAAAGACGGGTAGACGAAGGCCTCCCAGGTGTAGCTGCCATAGTTGATGACATCTTTGTCTTTGGAAAAACAAAGCTTGAGCATGACAACAACCTCAGAGCCATGCTGAGACGCACGAGAGAGAGAGAGAGGAGTAAGGCTGAACCCTGACAAGTGTCAGATATGCGTGCAAGAGGTCAGCTACTTCGGGCATACGCTCTGAAGCGAAGGCGTGAAGCCGGACCCGGCCAAGGTGAAGGCGAATAAAGAAATGCAGCCGCCCACAAGCAGAGGGGAGTTGGAGACCATCCTCAGAATGATCAACTATCTGGCCCGGTTCACACCACGTCTCTCTGAGGTAAATGCACCACTGCATCAACTATTAAAGCGAGTTCATACAGTATAGGACAAAAACAATGACAAAACATTCACGCAGATTAAAGAACTGATAACAAATCACCCCGTGCTAGCGTACTTTGACCCTCACAAAGAACTGAGACTCCAAGTAGATGCTTCAAAATGTGGCCTTGGCGCCGTCATGCTCCAGGATGAAAAGCCCATAGCCTATGCTTCCAAGTCACTCAACAGTACCGAAGTGAACTATGCGCAGATAGAAAAAGAGCTGTATGCAGTGCTGTTCGGCTGCAAGCGGTTCCACGAATACATGTATGGACGGAGGGTGATTGTAGAGTCTGATCACAAACCGCTAGAAGCGATCCTACGAAAACCGCTGGCTGCAGCACCACCGCGACTACAGAGGATGATACTACAGCTCCAGAAATATGACATCCACATCATCCACCGCTCGGTAAGGACATTCCGGTTGCCGACACGTTGTCCTGGAAGTCCATTGAGCACCATGCCGCAGCCTCATGGAGAGCATGGAAGCACAGGTACACACACGCATGAGCACCATACCAGTGAGTGATAGCAGACTACTGGCGATCAAAGACGCGACAGCACGGGATCCACAGCTCACTGCGCTGAAAAGAGCCACACAGCATGGATGGCCTGACGAGAGGAAGAAATGCCCGCCCTGCATCCAGGAATACTGGAATCACCGTGATGAGATTTCTGAGATGGAAGGCATACTTTGCAAAGGTGAGAAGATAATAGTCCCCCTGAGTCTGAGAGGAGACATGATTCAGCATACACACAGGACACATGGGCATGGAGGAAAGTAAACACAGAGCGAGAGACCTCCTCTTCTGGCCCGGCATGGGCAAACAGATCGAAACAACAGTGGAACAGTGCAGCATATGCCAAGAAAGACGTGGTGCCAACCCCAGAGAACCCCTGCTGTCACACGACATACCCGAGAGACCATGGCAAGTAGTGAGTACAGACCTTTTCACGTGAAACAATCAAACATTCATTGTCATTGTAGATTACTACAGCAGATTCTTTGAGATGGAGAGACTTACCAGCTGCACATCACCTGCAGTTATCACCAAACTCAAGTCTGCGTTTGCTCGTCACGGCATCGCAGAGACAGTCATCAGCGGCAATGGGCCGTGCTACAGCTCTGAGGAGTTCCGCCGCTTCGCCGACGTGTGGGGTTTCACCCACACCACCACAGGTCCGCCCCAAGTTAGTGAAGATGAAATAGTTACAACAGTGAGAGATTTTTTGAACGGTCATCTCAGGATGGAGGAGACCGAGAAAAGGATTGAAATGAAATATGGCATTGTGAATGATGATGATAATTTGTGGCCTATGGCCGATTTGCATGGGGGAAAATGCAACGTCTATCCGATAGAAATAAGCTGCCATTGTCTTTAGTCATCTTGAATCAAGCCATGCTTAGGCGCGAGGCTGCAGAAAGGGTTGATGCGCTCAAGAGAGAATTGTCTGAGCTTAAGGCTGAAATATCTGCTTTAGCAGAGAAGGAGAAGTCGCTAAAGGTGGAGAAGACTCAGGATGAAATAAGGAGTGCCCAATGTGCGAGATCTGAGCCGATGCCAACTTGTTTAAATGAACAAATTCTGCCGGTTACAAACCACATCCAATCTGTTTGTGATGTTGAAGGTGAGGAAATGATCTTTAACAAGACACAACATGTGACCACTTCTGTTGAGCCTGCTAAAATGTGGATTGGGCAAGCATGTCAGACGCTGCCTAAAATGGATAGCCTGGGTTTTACTGCAGCTGTTTGTGCAGAGGTTGGCAGGGTGCTGGGCACCCAATGGCCGTTCCACGGTTTTCATCACCCACAATCCTTTACAGGAGTGGAGAGGATGAATCCTTTTTTGAAGGAAAGTTATGATAAAGGCCACCAGGAAGGTTTTCCTTGGCTTGTGCCATTGCCACCGGCCGTGTGCGGTGTGAGTCCTACCAACAACAAAGAGACAGGGCTTGGTCCGCTTGAAGTTGTGACTGGAAAAACTATGTCTTCACTTGTTCTGTGTACTGCGATTGTACATTTGGAATCAGATGCTTTAAGTGCATATTGTTCTGAATTGGCTGAAACGTTCAAAACAGCAGGCCATCAGTTGACAATGGAGTGTCACAAGCAACTTGACGGGGGACACTCCCTGGTACCTGGCCATTGGGCGATGATTAACAACCCACTCAGAGTAGTCTTTGAAGCTAATTGGGAAGGGCCATTCCACACGTTGTTAGCAACTGATGCAGTCTCGGTCGACCATGGCTAAACCTTGAGTCCTGTCCTTTGATATTTAACATATCATAACTGCTAGAAATTACATGATGCTGAACTTTAGGCTATTTAATGAAATGATATGACCCTTTTATAATTTGATAGATTCTTGTTTTCAACTTAATTTGCATGCTTTTTTCCAAATTTCTGTGAGCATTAGTATACTGCCGCTGTTTGTAGTTTCAGAAACTACTGTTCATGACCACAACCCCCAAACGGCCGTTTGACGATGACACCAGCAGTGATCATAGCGACATGAGAGTGACCCCAGGATGCACAGAGTGGATGACAACCGTGATCCTGACAATGATGGTTTTCATATCAGACGTCCTCCCACGGCCGGACCACAACCAGATGTTGGATGTCAAGATGGGCATGAATGGGACTATGTTTGCGGGAAACATGCAGACCCATGTTTGCCCTCAAACAGGGAAGGGAGTTGTTATGCCGCTCCGACCTAACATTCCTCTACGGATACAGAGTTACCTTCTGTTATGGACAAGATTGCCAATGATACTATAGAAGCCCTATCCGCAATTAATGAAGAATTATATGCCATTCACAAAGTAGCCTTACAGAACAAAATGGCTCTGGACATTATACTGGCGGATAAGGGTAGCACATGTGAAATTCTGACACAAGAGTGCTCTTTATTGGGAATCATTCAGATTTTCATGGCAACCTTTGTTCCCACTCTGTCCATTTATGCAATTTTCAGGATTTGAATATCAGTTAACTGACTACAAGACCACCACACATAGCCCCAGTTAGAATTAGCTGACTAAGGTGATAACTGAAAACTCAGTAAGCATATGAGTAGAAAGGATGCAAGTTGCCCCTCTGGCTTGTGGAATGCAAGTGCCGCTGCAGTTTGCAGGGTAGTAGGTGAATTTTTACCTGATTTGTTTTTTTCCCTCTGCAATTGGTAAAATCAAATCGACGGCCAAAAACCAGAGCGTGTGGCTTGCGCAGCGGAGCGAAGCAGCGGAGCGAAGTAGTGTGGCGTAGTAGCGGCCAACCCAGAATCCAAGAACGCCCCAAAACCAAGAGACCTCCCGATTGACGTCAGCCAGCACCTTTTATAGTGCCGGCCCAGCAATTAAGCCCCCTGCTGGACAGTCTGAAATTAACAAAACACAAGACAGAGAGAAACAAGCAGACACAAAAATAAACACACACAGGGACATAACAGTTACCAGAACGCTGTTGTTACATCCAGAATAAAGAACTATTCTTTCGCAAGCCAGCCTCAAGTTTTTACCTGCTCTTAACTACACTGGAATCTACTTGGTCAACTGTGTCTCCATTTGGAATTAAGGAGACAATTTTACAGTTTTTTCTGATTGCTTAAGCACATTTTTTGTAACTATGGCTTTTTTTGCAAAACTCTACACACAAATGGCAAAACCTCTCACCCAATCAGCAAAACATTGTAGTTCTCTTGCAAAAGCTAACACACCTTGCTTAACTCTTCACACCTTCATAAAAATGGTGTTTTCGTATCTAACAGTAAACACAAGCCATCACAATAGTAAGCACACAATGTGCCAACAACACACTGATGGTATGAATAAAAAACACATCTGGCTTTTGCTTTCTCTGTGCACAAGGTAGACTATATCAGTTTGAGGTCATACTTTTGTCATAGTTCTGTAAACATACAGGGATCCAAACTTCAAGTATTAGTGTTTATTTGCACACATCAAAACAAACACAAGTGTGTTTTTCCAAGTCAAAACACAAAATAGCATTTCACTGAGACTAAACAAATCAGTCTACATCGAGTCGTCTCTCTCAAAATTCTGTCTACATCACATGCAATGTCCTAGTCCAAGGCACCGGGAAAATATATTCTGGAATGACGAATCCAGGCCTGACATGACAATATCCCCACATGTAGACTGTTTTTTTGTCTGTAAAAGGGCTATTTCTTTCTCTTCTCACTCTTCCTGCTCACTCCATTGTACCCATTGTACATTACCTGTGGCTTATTTATAGTGCTTAGGCTGATTGCAAAGTGAACTAATTATCTAAAACAGTTTTCACATGAGAAAGTGTGCCAGAGAGTTGGCAAAATAGTGTAAATAATAGCCATTGTGCCTACAGTTGTGCAAAGTGTGTGTTACAAAATTGCAAACTGAGTGCAAAGCAGTGTTTGTGCTTTTAGTTTTGCGAACTCAGTGAGTGGTTTTGCCATTTGTGTGTAGAGTTTTGCAAAAAAAGCCACAGTTACAAAAAATGTGTTTAAGCATTCAGAAAAAACTGTAATAGCATTCTTCACCTGTTACCTGAAAATGTGTTCACTAACCTGAATCCACCTGGTTTACTGTACCTGTTACTTGAAAAATTAGTTCACCTGAGTATACCTACCTGTGACCTGAACTTACCTGTTACCTGAAAATGTGTTCACTTACCTGAATTCACTTGGTTTACTATACCTGTTACTTGAAAAATGAGTTCACTTACCTGTGACCTGAGTCTTTTTCACTCCTCAACTAGAACACTACTGAATCTATTGGACCTACCATGTCTACTGCATATTTGTTTACATAGTAATGCACTAATGACCAAAGAATGTACTTTCCAGACTCATCGCGAGTGCTTAAGCACAATCACCTTGTTCATGAAGTTATTGAATGTCATATGTTTTAAGTGTTTGTAAGCACAAGAGTTCCATTTACAAAATGAATACTGTGTGTTTATGAGATGCCACTTTCTCTTAAGAAGGGAGATGTAACATCCTGACTGTATGTCCCCTAAGAGACACCGTAGCCCCAGGGCACTCTCACGGTACTCCCGTGAGATTTGAGTGTGTGATCTGAATAGAGAGCCGAAGTCATGCCCCTTCCGTTAGCCACCATGGGACCATGGGGGCAGGCGAATTCCCGGAAGTAGAAGAATCTATGGAGGCTGGGGACCACTTCTCTGTCTAACCCCCATAGAAGCCCGTTAATTTTAGGATTTTTTTGAAATGCCATAACTTCATATAGCATATATCCTGTGCCGACATTGTAGCTTCTGTATTATCTACATAAACAATAGAAGGCAAAACAGGCTCAGCTACCTCGTATGTAACGTTGAGGTTCCCGTAAGACGTATAGTTAGCGAGTCTGGTTGTAGGGAAGCTAACGCACTATAGGGAGATAACCGTATTGTTTGGATAAGAAGCTCAGTCCAGCCAGCACGGAAACTCATGAACAAAGCTATGTAGCCTATACCATTGTATGTTAAGGTAAAGCATTTGATAGAGGCAAGTAAACCTAATGAAAAACGGCACTAACGATAATCATTTGAGGTTTTCGATGGATTGACCGTAGGTCAGAAAAGTGTTAAGATTAGCTTCTAGTGCTAGGTAGCAATGCTAGGCTATAATTTTTTTGTTTGTTTAACCATGACTGTTTTTGAAGATGATCATGTGTGGTAGTTTCAACATTAACACGACTTTGTATCTATTGTGAGGATGATATTAATAATACTACTTAAATAAATGTTTAACTTTGATGACTTTGAAGGCAAAGGAAGTGTGAGAAGAATTTCTGTGTAGCCTATCTATCATATGATTTAGTTTGATGGCTAACGTCACGAAGTTAAGTACGAGTCTGCGCAGTACTGGGGGGACCAACTGAAAAATCGTTCAATTTGACTCAGTGCCCTCCCATTGAAAACGACGGAGTCTGTTCGTCTATTTCTTTTACTGTCTATGCATGGGACCTATCTTTCAAAAAAAATTGAACGGCAGTCTATGGCTAAAAAGAAATTATTTTCTGGTCCTGGTTGACTTGTGCCTTGAATTACCCATATGATATTTGTCAATTTTAAAGACATTTTTTTATGTAAAGACATTTGCAGTTTGTTTCGTAACTATTGAATTACAACATTGTGAAAGATCGTAATTCCAACGACTACAAACCCATCAGTCGCGCTAGTGAGAGAGGGAGAGAGAAGTCATGCACTCTTGTATGTGTGTTTGTGAGAGACAGAGAAAGGGAGGGAGAGAGAGAACCCATGCACATTTTTATGTGTGAGTGTGTGTGTGTGAGAAGTCAGCAAATCTAAGTACTGTGCCACCAATACTGTAGGTACAATGAGGCATGTTCTATTACTGAATATATAGTGCCATTTTATCACCATAGAATTCCGTATCGATTGTCATGTTGATCAAATTTGCCTTGATCCATATCCAAAAACATGCTGTGTTCAGTTGGGTCCATGCCTATCTCTTCATGTCCACTAGATGGCAGTGTGTAAGGACCCCCTCTTTGTGCAGAGGTGGTGGCTCTCAGCTGAAAGGTGTTGCAGGGGTTGAGCGGCAACGCAAATCAGGGACTGAAAACAGAATGATTTTCATTTGGCTTCTTTCTGAGCAAAAACATTATTTTGTCATTCCTGTTCCAGTGTTCCAAGGCTTCTCCTCTAAATGGTAACCGGTTAGAACGATATAGAAGAATGGTTAATAATGTTCCTTTAAAAATGAATGACCTTTATAAATTGATTTTGCCCAACAGCCTTAAAGCTTAAATCAAAGCACATTAAATATAAGGCAAACTATTAAAAACACTGTGCTTGAATTCAGGCGTGGGGCGAGATTTGAAAGTAGGTATATTATATCTTCAAACATGTCTGATAGCCTAACTTCAGGCACAGAAATTGTCCTGTAATAGCCTAAACTATGTGTGGTGCTACTGCATGATAGGTCTATAGATTTTTTCCTTGTGTCTCTGTATGTTATTTCACAGCTAGTAGGTCTAGCCTATTATTATACAGGGGACACTGATTCATAAAATTTGACTAAAATTTATCCTATAAGGGCTTTTGGGAACACTGTGTGGGCAGGTGACTTTCCAAGCGGAATAATATTCAAAGAAAGGTTAATCAGAACGATGAATACCGTTATTAACCGGTTATCTAAAATAGTGTTTTCACTCCGGAAGTGAAATTGATTTTGTTCCCGTTACGTTCATCCAAAAATTGTGTTCATTTCAGATTTTTTGTTTCGTTCTTTGAACCGTTTCTAATCCCTCTAAACTGGGCAGCGCTGCAGGTGTTTGTACGGCTGCCCGTCCACAAAGCCGCCCTGGAGCTGACCCCAGAACAGGCACCCACGCTGACCAGCAGGTCAAGAGAAAGAGGAAGATATTCCAGGGGGATATGATGCCGTTGAGCAGGCGAAGATCAGCAAATAGAGGACAGAGACAGTGTCACATAAGAAGCTGGGTGATGTGTAAACATGGCTCATGAAGTTATCATAGTTATTAGGTCAGATACAGAGAGAGAGAGAGAGAAGAGGTGACAATACAGAGAGCAACACTGTTCAAAAAGTGGCCCCATGTTTCAGCCTCTAGAGAGGAAGAGTGTTGGATATGTGAAACATGTAGATGAGATGAACTTTCACAAAGGCTGAGGGTGAGCAGACTAAGACCAGCAAATAGAGCAGGTGACTCACACATGACTGTCCAGGTGGAAATGTTTTCCAAACAACTCAAATAGTTGCCATGGGGTCAGTTAGTCTGTGCATTGTCCACCTGTGTATTGTGTGCCAGTAGGTACCAGTGTAGTTGTCTTAATTAAATTATTTATGTTTACAGTATATTGCACATTTTCTAAAAGTAAGTCGTAACATGAGTGTATGTCTTTTCACCTAGATCGGCTGTGAGTTGATGTTGGAAATCAAGTCTTTAATTTTTTCACATTTGTGTCCTCTGGGCGTGATTGTGGGCCACGTACACCATGCGTGCACCAGTGTTGACATATTTCACATATCTTCAAGAAATAAATTAATGCAACAGCTCGTCAGATAGACAGACAACAGACAACAACAGGGCCCCTAAACCCTCCAATAACCAACAAAAACAATACACAACCGAACTACAGCCACTGAAGGCTATGTTGTCTGGGTTGTAATGGTACACAAAAAGTAATCATAGACCTTGTTGTGCAATAAGTATAATTAAAGCATTGAAACATTGTTCTGCTGTCTGTCCTTATCAGTGACAAATGAGACGAACAGTTTTCACATGTTTCTGTGCTCGCCAACCACTTGCAACCAACCATGAGCTCCACCACACGCATGGAGAAGCTGGTGCTGCAGAAGGAACTTTAGGGTGATTGTGGGTTATGTAATGAATTTTAATCAGTGTTCTTTCTCTAATCATGTATTATTATTTAATAATAATTTAATATAATGTATTTATCCCCCTGTCTTAACACCCCCCCCCCCCCCTTTCTAAAAGGATGAAGGAATATCCCAATCTAAAATGTGTTACTATAGCAACTCCTTGCAGTACTGCATAAGGAGCAGGGTGTGGCAGACCCTGCTGTTTCTGCTGCCCAAACTGAGAAGATAGATAGATAGATAGATAGATAGATACTATAGAGAAGGGTGAGGCAGCTCTCTCTTTCTTTTTGTCTGTCTGTCTCTCTCTCCCCTGTCCTTCTCTAACTATCCCTCCCTCTTTAATCATCTCTATATTTTTATATTTCGCCTTCTATCAAGCTTTCATTTTCCATTTGTCCCTCTCACTAATAGTCTCACTTTCCTTCTATTCCTCACTTCACATCTCCATCCCTCTATCCAGTCTCTCTCATTCCGTCTCTCACTCTCTTCTCTCTCTTTCCTCTGCCTCCTCAGGTGTTGTTCTCTCACCTGTCACTCCCCCTCACAGTCCACTGGCCCTTCCCTCTCCGTTGTTATGACACCTGTGTGTGTTTGTTGTGTCTGTCTGCAGGAGTTTGTTGTGGGGACGTTACTGGGCTACGCTTTTGAGGCCGGCTTCAGCAGTAACTAGGCCTCAGTGAAGTACCTGATCGAGTGGACCATGCTGCTCATGCTCTACCACAACCCTTCACACATGGACCAGTTCTGGGCCTGCTTTAGTGGTGTAAGAGCATATACAGTACACAACAATACACACACACACACACACACACACACACACACACAAGTAACACCCCCCCCACACACACACACATACACACACACACACACACACTAGCAACACACACTCACACACACACCTTTCATACTATCTGTTCAGGACTAAGAGAAGACTAAAGGGCCGTTCACATCAGGAATGATAACTATAAGGATAACATAAGTAAGGGATAATGGCCACCGAGGTGTCCTGTTATACAGAATTAATGGACGAGGGGGGAGGCAAAGAACTCCACAACTCCGCATGAGTCCATTAATTCCGTCTCTCCTTGTGTCTCCTCAATGGTTTGGCTCCTCAAAAATGTGATAGATTCTCATTGGCTCATTGGCTGTCAGCTTTATATCGTTCTCAAAATTGCTTGTAAAGTGATCCCAAACAATATTGTTCTTCATTATTTAATTATATTGTTATCATTATATTTTATGTGTGGACATTGTCATTCATATTAGCTAGAACGATGCTGTTTTGACGTTATCGTTATCATTCTTGTGAATGTCCCTTAAGACTAGTATCTGCACCTTTCTGCTGGTCAGTTACTGAAGTCTCTCTCTCTTCTTTCCCCCCTCTCTCTCTCTCCCTCTCATATGGTATAAATGGAGGTCCCTGGAGGTGATCCTGCAGTGGTGTTTCAGCCATAACTTCACTGTGCGCCTGTATGCATTTCTGGCCTTGTAGAAGATCCGTGGCTGGTGGCCAAGGATCGAGGAATATTTCTTCTTCAGAATATTCCCACCCACATAGAAATTATAGTGTGGAGGTAGGTTGTATCAATTTTGATGACGATTCATGTTATTCTTGGTCGATATTTGGGAGGATTCTATTCATGATGTATTCATGTCCCACACCCATTTTCTTAGGTCTTTTGTTGTTTCAAAGGTGTCTTCCCTCTGAGGACACGTCATACTACTGTGACATACCAATGACAGGTGAAGAAATGTCAGAATGATGTTAGGCAACCAGAATTGATTGGTAAATCCTAACTAATCCCACAATGTCCGCATGTTGTTTCAGTGAAGCCCTTGGTATTAATGTAGCACTTGGTATTAACCAAAACAAACATTCCAGGTCAGTGAATACCTTATGTGTTGTATGTGCACTGTGTTTATGTTGGTGTTGCACTAGAAAAAATGATACTCCCAAGTGGAACACCAGAGAGTTTACACAATTGTGCATTATGCTACTGTCACATTATGCTACTGGCATTGTGTCCCGGAACAAGACTTTTAAGCCCGAATTTACTTCAAGTCATTCTGGATAAGCTAGATGACAAATAGAGTAAACAATGTGACAATTAACATTGTGGCCGTCTGCCTGGGTGAGCTGGAGTAGGAGGAGCGCTGGGCAGAGGTGCAGAAGAAGATCACCGCCTGGAGGCTGAGCTTCCAGGACCAGGAGCCACAGCTGGCAGCCCAGCAGAGGCGCTGGCGGGCAAACTCACCAGCGCCCCTCCTGGTGGTTAAGCCTGCAACTCATCGACAAGCCCACCAACCTTGGAGGTATGGGAAGAGTTTTGAGCACATCAGTGTGTTTACCCCCCAGGGTGAGACTGTGGCATCCCTCAAATATAGTCAGTGACAGTAATTCTCTCTGTCAGAATGTGAATTTATGCAGAGTAGTCATCCTGGGTTAGAATAAATAAATGTAGCAAGCAAGAGGCAGTAAGCAGGAGCTTCCTTATTGGCCAAAAGGCAGAATGAATGTAATTCAGATCAATGATGGTTTACTTCCTTGCGAATTCCCAGACAAATAAACTAGCATGGCCACATATTAATCAGTGTAAACAACTGTTTATACAAGAGTGTATCAAACCAGTGATCATTTTGATTTCCAGCCTTCCAGGGTCATGTACTTCTCAAGGTTTTCAATAGGAAGAGTTCATGTAAAATGCACTGAAAATCTTATAACGAAACAAATCTATTTAGTGAGCTCAAGTTCTTTATGCAAACTAGAGATTCTTCATTCATTGCCCTTAAGTTTTGTGGTCATTAGGCATGAGTCTCTTGGTTTATTTATGGCTCTATCCTAGCAGCAATCCCACAAGTGTGTGGGGTGGGTAACGATATGCTTTCGTCAGCTGACCAACTTGTCTGTGACAAGGGTCTAGTGCCCTTACATCACTCAAGTATGCCTGTCTAGTCTGGTTGCTAGGCTCAGGCACTATGACCAACCACTTTCATCAAGGCAAACACTCCACTAACCAAAAATAAGGGGGAAAAGCCATGTCTGTCCGTAGGCTCAGATAAATACAGGCAGACATCTGCCATGAAAGGTGTATTTCAGGCTGTTCCCTTACCTATCAGTATGTTGCTATGATCTTGATTGACTTGGATGTATGTGGTTTATTTAAGGGAGGGCCCATTATAAAAGCCAATATTGACTCCCGACAATGGCCTCCCCAAAAGTGAATGGATGAAAATGAGTAATTCTCCGAGTCGCAAATGCACAAGAGGACCGCGTGCGCAGTGTATTATCACGACTCTCAGAGTGGTGCTTGTGTGTGGTGCTGCGTCATTGTCACTGATAATGATTGGCCGGTATGTATTCAGCCCGTTCCTGCTCTGATAGATTCTGTTTGTATATTGCACAAAAAAAAGCTCTGCCATTTGATTAAATTCTGTTTGGAAATTGCACAAGAACAAAATCTACATCAAAGCCACACAAAGCCCCTGCAACAGGAAGTGTGAGGCTGACACCCCCCCCCTCCCCTCTTATCTTTTTTGTTATGTCTGAACACAGGGCTGTGTCGCACCTGCGAGATCTTCGAGACCAATGCTCTGGTGCTGAGCAGCCTCCTCCATGTCAGCGACGAGCAGTTCCAGGCACTGAGCGTCTCCTGAGAGCTGTGGCTCCTGCTGATGGAATTAAGACACAGACAGATACACAGACAGACAGACAGACAGGCAGACACAGATACACACACAGACACTGACACACACAGACAGACACTGACACAGACATTGACACACAGACAGACAGGCAGAGAGACCAGAACAAAGAGACCCTTTTTAGAGCTATATCAGACTCCCATAGATACAGAGACAGATAGACACAGACACACAGACAGAAAGGCCAGTAGATAGACTTTTTGCAGTAATTTCTGGATGGTAAGAACTGTAGTTATATAGTTTTGCCTTATTTATTGTCTGGATTGTACATCCGCAAACAGACACAGACACTGCACTCCCACCCCAAGTTTTTACTTGGATTCAGATACTGACCCTCGTTTGAACCCCTCTGGTTACAACATTTTTATTTCCTTCTTTATAGCTTGGTTGTGCAATATAATCAGTCTCATAGCCCCACTCTATAATTTATCCATAATAATATTTCTATATAATATATTCACATAATACAGTTAGATAGACAGGCCTCTCACATTTCCCCACTGCCTGAAACTAGTTGTATTGCTCTCTTTATAGTCTGCATTGTAGAGTGTAGCACAAATGGCTACACACATTTACCCACGTTAGGGTTATACTTCATGCACTCAGTCTCTGCAGTACAACTTTTTCAATGGTAAAAGGTTGCCATGCACCATGTGAATGCCATATGTATTGACAAACTGCTGAATGGCTAGTCAGTGGCGGATGTGTTTGCATTCAAGGCTTCCCTGACACCCCCAGCATGCAATGCAACCCTCACTCCGCTCTTCAGGTGCTCTTCAGCCGGCCAACTTATCGGTCTTCTCGTAGGGGAAGAAGGCGGAGGGCATTGTTGCAGTGGACCAGACGGCCAACAGCCAGAGCCTGCAGGACTACAGGTTCCCCCGAGAAGAGTTAGTCAGTCACGTCATGTCATGAGACACTCGGGATGGCAGCAGTGGCAGCCCCAGATTATCCCAGGTGATTAGCAGACGTGTCTCATTTCCCGGGGAAAGGTCTGTTACTACCTTGTGCACTGCTGCTGGTGCAGACTCAGAATGAATGTGTAAGCAGTTTGTGCCTGTTAGGGCTTTACTTCTTTACTGTGGCACAGTGTGCAGGTCCTGAACATACAGTATTGCAGCCAAGTGCAGGGTTTGTGAGAGACGTGAGGGCATTAAAACACCTGCACTGTATATAGTGGGATAGTTACAAGCACACAGTTATAGCCTGTACACACACACACACACACACACACACACACACACACACACACACACACACACACACACACACACACACACACACACACACACACACAGAGAGAGAGAGAGAGAGAAGGGAAGAGAGAGAAAGAGATGTGCACATTTTCTTTACCTCTCTTAACACCCACACACACACGCACACACACGCATGCACACACACACACACACACGCACACGCTCACACACACACACACACACACACACACACACACACACACACACACACAGAGAGAGAGAGAGAAAGAGAGATGTGCACATTCTCTTTACCTCTCTTAACACACACACACACACACACACACACACACACAGGCATGGATGCACACAAACTCTGAGATCACACATCTTTGACATTTGCTCACACACACACCTTCTCACACACCCTAAGTGTGAAGATAGCAAAACACTTTGGACACACACACACACTCACATGCATGCGCACACACATACACATGCACACACACTCAATCTCTCTCTCTCTCTCTCTTTCTCTCTCATACCCACATGCACACATGTCACACACACACACACACACACACACACACACACACACACACACACACACACACACACACACACACAGTGGGAGCTGACAGGGCTCTTTACTGTAATCAGGCTAATTGAGTGGCGCTCTCAGTGGGGCTGTTTCCTCACCTCTGCCTCCTGCTGCACCAGGCAGACCTGTCCTAGCGTGCCTCTGTTTTAATCTGCTCTCTCCATGGAGTGCACACACACACACACACACATAAGCACAGCCATACATCACTAGTGACTAGTTTTACAGAGATAAAGCAGATGAAACATTACAGCATCAGGGCGTTATGGCATTCAGCATCAGCATCCACTGATGTGTGTTTACAGTGTAAAACGTATGTGTTTTACCAGTAAACTGGATAATTGACTCATACATTTCTCTGATTGTGTGTGTGAGTGTGTGTGTGTGTGTGTGTGTGAGCAAAATCGTTCCTCCTCCCACACAAACACACACAGAGAACATTTCCATTCACAAAATGCTGCTGATCATTCTTCCTCTGCCTCTTTCTCTCTCTACCTTCCCTCTTTTCTCTGTGTCTCTATCATTCAGTTCAATCACATGTGATAATTAGGTGACAGAAAAACAAATTATTTATTTGTATTACGTAACAGAATAATGAGATAAAGTTCTCAGAGATAAAATATGTATCTGTGTCTGCTTAATCTATAATACTGTAAAACATATGGGACTGATCTCAGTTGTGTTGTCTCTTTCATTTGAACCCATGCTGCAATTCCTGTGTTTCCTTACCTGACAGGAATGAGAGTGACCTGTAAAAGCTGCTGGACGTGTGCGCGGTGTCACTCAGCGTGGCGTTACAGGCTTGCTCAATGTACACATCAGCGCCGCCCTGCTGGTGTGGGAGTAACACACACAGACATACACACTGACCATGGGTGAACCTGCAACACCTCCCTCCCCTCCAAACACATCTCACACGTTCAGTCCAACCAAAGACTCCCATAACTGCTGACAATCAGGGATTCAGGAATCAGCCCCTTGACCTTGGTTCATGCTCACTCCTACAGGTCCAGTACTCCCCCCATATTGAGTGTTAGTCAGTCCCACCCACCCCACAAGGGTCACCAAAGATCCTCTGTGAAGCATCCCCCCTAGATCGCTACCCCCCAACAAAGGACCTTGACAGGCTGACTCATGATTGGATTTACACCTCTGGTTGGGAATTCAATTGAATATTGTGCATGACATTGAAGCTGGTCATTTGTTTTTCGTGTAATCTTGACAAACAAAGCTGCTGCAGGCTAGTCTGGGTGCGCTGTGGGCTGAGTGGATGATTACAGGACAGGTTTATTTCCCCTGTGACTCACTCATTTCAGGCTCTGAAATGCCTCCCCCCTCTACCCCCTTCTCTCTCTCTCTCTTTCTCTCCATCTCTCTCCTCCCTCCCTTTCTCTCTTTCTTTATCTCTCCATCTCTCTCCTCCCTCCCTTTCTCTCTCTTTCTTTCTCTCCATCTCTTTCCTCTCTTGCTTCTCTGCTCCATGTCACTCACTCCTTCCCCTACCCCACCTCCCTTTCCCTGTTCTTCTATATGAATGGAGAGAGATAATGAAGTGAACCTTCAGCTAGACCCATCCCAAGGATTACATTAGAATATTCCAGCTGGTGTGGGCTTTGGCAGGGCACATCTTGTGACTGAAGAGGAGAGCTTGTTCATTGCCTGATTGGACAGGCTTTCACTTGGACACAAGCTGTGAACACAAAAGTTAAATTCTTTAAATTAATGATTATGAGTTGGAGGCTATTTTTAAACAAATGAAAAAATATATAAATGAATTCATTTCATGCAAGTTACAGCAAGTAGCCTAATAGATTATCCGTTTAGTGAGCTGTCAGTAGACCTACAGTTTTTTTTTGTTTTGTTTTTTATACATAAAAGTATTTTGAATGGCCACCTATACAACTACAGCCCTATTCATATTAACGAAAAATAATTGATGCTCTTAAAAAAGACTGTGAAGAACGCATTTAGCCAGGCTATTTGGAAACCACCTTATCGCCACGCCTTTATGTGCGCAGGTGTGATGCTAGAGACGTTGGGAGAAGCTGTACCGCCTAGAAGGTCAAGTCTCGGGCTATGGGAAAACTGTAATAGCCTATGCAGTCTGATTTTGGTCATGTTAACAGCATGATGATGAGATTCACTTCTGAAGATGGATAAATGGTCGGTAGGCTACATTGCGACCTGAAAGCTACATTGGGTGGCATGGATTTAGCATACCTTAAGATTGTTTTGTTTTTAAAACAGTAGACACGTAGGCAAGTGGATTTATGCTTTGACACCAAATCCATCTGACTTCGGGCAGCGTGATTGCGGCTATGTTGAGATGGATCCGCCTGATAATCGCTGGTTTGATGCGAATGATCCCCTGGCGATCGAGATGCGACTTGTCAGAAATCTAACGGCGTCACGTCTTAACAACTTCAGTCCAAGGGCCAAACTCATTTTGGAGGTGCTTATGGTGCTGATGTGTGTTGGAGCCGTGACAGGTAGGTTACAGGTGCTTGTGCTGCACTAGGCTATTTGTCACTGGGTCGCTGAGAAGTGTTTACATTTATTTATTTATTTTTATTATTGCAGGTGTATTCTCCTGACCATCTCGTCTTCAGAGTCATGCAGATATTTTAAGACACACTAGACGTTAGCTTTATATTGTTATTAGATATTTAGAGAAACAGATAAAGTTATCATTTTAGGGCGTTGTGTAATTTTTAAGTGGTCTTCTGCGTGCTTGTTAAACACATACTGTCAATTCATTGATCTTTTTTCATAGGTAACATACTTGTGATATTGATAGTTGCTGCCACGAAGACGTTCCACTCTGTGACATCAATTCTCATAATTAATTTGGCCATCAGTGACTTCCTGGTGGGCATCGGTGTGATGCCTTTTGTTGCTGTCTCCATCATGAACAATGGCTGGGTGGATTGCAATGTTAGTAGATCATTTTTTGATACAATGTCGAATTGCTCAATGTATAGCCTAATGCATAATCATTCATTCATTTTTATTATTTTTTAATGTAATTACTCATGAATGAATGAAATCACTGAGATGTATTAATTATGGCAAATTCATTATTACTGACTACTTTAATTAATTATCTTGTTGGCTCACAGGACCTGTGTCTGTATGTGGGCTACACCTCATCTGTGTACTGCACGGCCTCTGTTCTGACCCTGGCTGCCATCGCTCTGGACCGTTACTACTCCATAGTGGACTGCCTGCGCTACAGCTCACGCTGCACAGTCTGGAGGACCGGGGCAGCAGTCCTCTGGATCTGGGTCCAGGCAGCCATCACCAGCTGTCCCCCTCTGCTGGGGTGGGGCATGGTGGACTATGTGGCCCCCATGTTCAGCTGTGCGGTGAAGTGGTCTAGCAGCACCACCTACACCGTCTTCATGGCCACCGCCTCGTTCCTGCTGCCCGCCACGGTCATCCTCTTCTGCTACGTGAAGATTGTGCGCGTGGCCCGCAATCACGCCCGGAGGATCCATAGCCTGGAGGACCAGCTCAACCGCAACAGGAGGTGCCCTGTTGCGCCCCCGCCCAGCACCAGTGCCACCGAGGGCCAGGACTCCCACGCTCCCACCAGCCTGGTGTACTACCTAAGTGGGGGGTTCTTGACCGAGAGCTCAATGGATGGAGGTGGGTCTGTGTCTTCTCTCCCTGATTCCCAAGCCACGCACTCCTGCAGTGAGTCCCGCACCCAGCCCTCAAGCGCCAGCAACAGCACCAGCTCTGGCTCCAGACGACTACACACCTTCATCGCCCAGCTCCAAAGCAGCGGCACTCAGCCCCACAACCCCACCCACCCTTCCCAGAGCCAATCGCACGGCGTTGTGCGCCTCTTCATGGTCATAGCCGCCTTCTTTCTGTGCTGGATGCCTTACATGGGCGTGGCCATGGTGCAGGCCACCGAGAAGGTCCTATCGCGGCCCTCCAGCCTGGTCCCGCAGTCCGCCATCACCTTCTCCTATTGGCTGGTGCTGCTCAACTCCGACATCAACCCGTTGCTCTACGCCCTGCTCAGCAAGCGCTTCCAGGGGGCGCTAAAGAGCCTGCAGCAGAAGATCCAGGCCAGGCTGGGGGGGCTGGTGGGGAGAGATCAGGAGAGAGCAGAGGGGGAAGCCAGAAGGGACGGCAGTCCCTGTTTCGAGGCTGCACCCAGCCACCATCTGCCACAAGGGGGCGACTGTGCCACCCCGGAGGGGACCACCACGTACACTTCTGTCTTCACCCTCAGCTCTTCTCAAGACAGTTGCAGGGAGTGCGCCGGTGATGCACCAGTCTGTGAGGATGAAGGCCCCAGGAGGTTGAGCTGTTTGCGGGTCCCCTCCCAGCAACATGTGGGCGACAGACTCCCCTGTTCAGCTGCCACTCAGGAGAGACAGGCCACCTTCTTCTATGGCCAGATCACAGTAAGGGTGGAGCACGACATTTGCTGACAACAAACACATCTCTTTTTTCCACATACATCTGTCCTTGATTCCTCTATCCACACAGCATTCCTTCCTCGTGTCCTTCACATTTTAATTAGAGGACATCAGCTTGGAGTTAGGACATCCGAAAGGAAGGAAGGAAGGGAGGGAGACAATGTGATCAGGGAAAACCCCATCACATGGTGAAATTTCACCAACGTATGATTCTGATACCATCCTAGCAACATCCAGGATTTTGCAAGGATGGTTTCCAGGATGTTGCTAAGATGGAATCAGAATCTTGAGTTGGTGAAATTTCACCAGAGGGTTGAAACAGAGCAGAAATTTCCCAGAACCCTTTACAATTAAGAGAATTGAGAAGAACTCAATCAGATAGTCCATGTTACAAGTTCAGTATGTGGAGTCATGCACTCCCAAGCTAATAAGTATTCAAAGGTCAGGTTTTTGCAGAGAACTTATTTTCTGTCACAATGAGCTTAATCACAATGCAAGTAAGCGGATTACAATTTCACTTCCTCCTAATTTCCTTTGTACTATCCAAGCGTACCGCACAGAATGTTGAAGTGGGGTTGCCAAGGGTTCACACCCTCACAAGCAGGCAATTTCAGACTTGCAGTGTCACGCTGCTTTCCTTTCCAGCCATGCAAAGATATCTCAAGCTTAACTAAAGATCTCAATATTTCAGCCACTCAGTCAGCGGCATAAATAAAAATGATACATTAAGTAAATAAACCCCCCCCACACACACACACACACACACACACACACACACACACCACCTTTAATGTAATATCATTTCAATGATATGTATAGTGATCTAGGATTTAGAAAAAAGGCTGTATAGGTTTAGCCTGGGTTTTCCCATGCTGCCTTGCGCACAATTTTATTCACGCTGCTAGGCAGCCTGGATTCCATGGACTTAATTTTCACCTCAACGAAGGAACCAATCACAGAACGGAGGGGGGACAGCAAGACGATGACGACACAGCGAAGAGGTTATGAGCGACGTACAGGCGCATTTGATAGACAATCGTAGCGCCCAATAAACGGCTCTGGGCATTCGTAAACCACATTTCAAATATGAGAAAATGAACGTGTAGTTCCCAGACCCCATCTCAATGAGATGAGGTCTGACGTTAGCCAGGCTAGTATAGGTTCAATGTATTACACATTTGAATCGTCAGACTTTAAAAGTGCCTTCATGATGCAAGATCCTAGCAAGGGGAGTGCCAGCATTGTGTCATGGATTTGTTTTCTCATTACACACATTTGTGCATATGATGCAATATCATTACATATTTTCATCTTCCTTTTAATTCATGTCATTCCAGGAAAACAGTAGGCCAAATATTTACTTTTGAGTTATTGTTGACAAATATGTTGGTTGGTATTTTATTAAAACTATCCAAAATAAAAGAAAATAATCATATTAAAACAATTGAACATATCCTTAAGAGACATTTTGCATGTGTGATTACATTTGAAGACAACAGACACCCAATCTAATAAATGGAGTTGTCATTTATTCACGCTATAAGTATTTTTTTTTCCTCAAATGTGTTAATCATATGTTGCATTTCAGTGTAAAAATCATTCCTTACAAAGGTTTACAATTATGTCTAGCAATAATTCCAGAGGAATACAATATAATCTTTATTGTCATTGTAGAAATGACAATGGGAAACAGTGCTGCTGTACTCTATTGCAAAATGGGATGGGATGGCAGTGGAGCAGTCTGTTTGCTGTTCTGTGGGTCATTTCTGCATGCGTATCCTGTCAAAATGACCCGACGTACCCCTCGATGAGGGCAAGTCCACTGGATGCAGATGTGAGAAAAAAAGAAAAATAAGAATCTATCCATTCATGTATTATTGAGCAGCTCAGGGAAGAAAGCAAGGAACGGGTCTGGGCCCTGGTGAGTGCAAGAAGCGTGTTTTTTTTGTTTCTTTTAAAAAAAATAAATAAATAAATGAAAATGAACGTGCATTTTGAGAAATGGTCATACATTCACGACATGGCGGACCAGGCTCCACGGTCCAACCCCTCCAGCGCTTGCTCCGTCTCTGTGCCAGCCATCAGCCCTGGAACCTCCTCCATGACCTGGAAGTGTTCTCACAGTGGTTAGACTTGCCTTGGTAAGGTGAAAGGTGATTGATGAATTGAGCAAGAGCTTTGAATGTAAACCAGTCTAAAACAAACAAAAACTGTTAGCAGTCTTTCCAGAAAAAAGTCCTCCTCCCCCGTAGTGAAGTCTGATAAGTCATAAGCACTCTCTTACTGACTTTATATCGACTTTTTAAAGATACCGGTACTTCTTCAATGAGGAGCTGATATGTCCTAGTTTGGCATGGGCAACAGAATCGGTGGACAGGTGACAGACATGTCATCATTGGCAGAACACTTGCATTTTTCTGTTTTTTTTCCCTCATGCATTTTGTCTGACATATGCCATGGTTTGTATCCTGGAGCCCCATTTGGGTTAGCCTGCCGTGCCGGGAGAAGGAGACAGTGCCATGCTGACAGTCTGGGGGAGCTTGTGTGCCCATCTGAGGGCATTTGACAGATAATAAGCAGCTGTTCCATTTCCCAACCGGAGTGGGCTTTGGGAGAGGGACGGCACAGCTGCAGCAAGTGCTGCACTCAAAATTGCAAGATTGCGGTGGCTTCCATCCCGTTGGTATGAGTTTGACTTTGTTGCTCAGCACCACGTTTACTGGCACTGACTATCAGTAGCTTTCAGTGTTCAGCATCCCTTTATATTGGTGTTAGGCACAATCCAAGGTGTTTGCTAATCAGTGCAATGCCCTGAAAATGCCACAAAGGTTTTCACCTGAGAGACAGAAAAGTCCTCAAACTAGTCTCCCGTGAGCATCACATCCTCTCTTTTAGGTTCAGCAAAAGAGTTCTCTTAGACACTAACAATAATTTGTGTTCATCACACAGTACATTTCAAGTCCAGATCCTCCATTTATGTGTTCATTCGAATTAGAAATATTATGAAACAAAGATAACCAAACAGCATTATATAAAGTGGGAGGCATGACGTATTTGGAAAGTATAGACCTCAGTAAGGATGGCTTTGTGGTGAGCATCAAGGAGATGACACTCAACATTAACACTAGCCCATGCAACGCAGCTCCAAACAGTGATGACCAGACAGGGTGAAGGGAGGTCAATTAAAAAACAGGAATGGACTGTGCTTTTTTGTATTTAAATTAATGAGGGCATCAACATCCACCTCCATCAGGAACCCATGAGTTCCTCTGATGGGCTGACTAAACTGCCGGACAAAATGAGCCAATAAAGAAGCAGGTGAGACGGGGGCACCAGGCAGAAGTCACAGATAGCCGATCCAGTTGGTTTGCGCGTCTCCGAGTGCGAGTGCAGTGTTTGGTGCAGCAGAGGGGGTTGGACTGAGGGATTGGGCTCAGTGAGTGAACGTGGACATGGACGTCCTGTTCCTGCGGTTCCAGTTGAGGCTCGAATTGGTGCCGGCCTCGGCGGCGCCCTCTGCTGGCTCGTCGCGCTTGCGCAGCTTCGTGCTGAGCTGGATCAGGCACTGGTCCCAGTCCTCGGGCAGCAGGAGCATGAGGAAGCCCAGGCAGATGATGAAGACGGCGATGAGGCGCACCGTGTTGAACTGGATGTCACATGTGTACAGGTCCACCACTGTAGGGGCAGCACCACACATAGGCATTTGTCAAGGGTTAGTTCTCAACAATGGACATTTGTTCTGTCATCTGCTGTCAATATGAATACATCTTTAAATAGTTCACAATCCATTTTAAGATTCCCAATAGCATGGAACAAAGTGGGCTCTTTTACCCACATGAATCTTTGGCAAATTTGGGATTTAGGATGTCTGGCCAAGAGCCGTTTCCAATGTCCCTAAAACAGGGGCATGCAAATACAATTGCTTATCCGGTTTGGGCGTGTATTTCTTTGGAATTGAGTAAACAGCTGAATTTAAAACCTTCGTTTACAAGATTGTTACACATCTGAAATTATTTGGTAAGTTTAATGCACCAATTTAAGTCAATTTCACTGCTAGTTACGCCCTAGCTGGAAGTCGGAAGTCAATGAACCTTTTCCAGACCCATTCTCAATTAAAATTGAGAAGGTCTGCGTGCTAAACAGGCTAGGACATTCAGCAAATGTTTTAAAGTTTACCCACAAAAAATACTGATAAAATAACTTTTGATAGAATCATAGTGGGGCAGTTAAGCACGGAAATGTATCCCTTTGTGATAAAAGCATCACATTTTGTAGAGAACCTTGGATTTGGACCCTGGGGATCACGGCAGTCATTTTTAAAAATAGTCGACAAACTATGGAAGTGTGATCAGAGTTTGTGTAGTCAGAATTAAAAACCATTCAAGAATTTACATTTACTTTTAGTCATTTAGCTGACACTTTTATCTAAAGCAACTGACAGAGCTTTCAACCACATTATAATCAATAGGCCAAAACCATATGTGTTGTTTTTACATTATCTGTGCCTGAGGTTCCTAATTCAAGTCGAGTTCATAACTGAACAACAGAATCATAAAGTTAGTCTATGTATCTTGAAGTTCCTGTGACAAACTTAATGTATGCAGCTAATAAGGAAATATTTAGACGAAGTGAACTTCTCCCCACTGTGCAATGTAGAAAGGGAATTAAAACACACCTGACATCTGACCTAATGATGTCTTTGTGGTTCTTTGAGATATCTGTAAGTTCTGTTAAGGATTGGCATAGACAATAGGACTGGTTGCCTTTGTTGGTGCCAAAACGCCCCCTATAAATATTCAACATCAATATCAAGATATTTCACTTGTAAAAGATGAATTTGATTGATTTAAGGTAAAATATGTAACTGTATTAGTTAGCTTCTCCCTTTGTGAGTTTTACCAAATTTGATGCTTTTATCATACAATGAAAAAAATTATCTTAACTATCAGAGGATATCTACAGTGGTAAGAATGAGTTGCTTACATGCATTGACAGGGACACTGAGGACAATCCCAAGGGAAATCAATGTTGGGTATGTTATTGCAATACCAAAATTCACCAGGATGTTGAAAGCTGGGAGAGGGGAAACAACAAAAGGCAATCATAGTGTGCATAATCCTAGAGTCCTAGATATATGAAATATGAAACATAATGATGTTTTTAAAAATAATGCATGGGCAATCATCAAGTTTAGCTTTTCTTATTAATAGTTTGTCTCACCAACCACTGACATTACACTAAATGTTTCACTGTTGTCATTAAATGTTTCACTATGTTGTCACTGTTGTCAACATGTTTCACTGTTTATATGTAAATATAAACACTAAACTGTACTGTATAAACACTATACTTGAAACATTTAGGGTCGGTTTTCTGTGTCTGGATTAAGCCTAATCATAGACTAAAAGAAAATACTTTTAGTCTATGACCAGGCTTTGTTCATGTACGGGAAACTGGCCCTTAATGTCTTACCTAAAAGTAGACCTGCCACACCACACAAATACGCCCAGGGAATGTCACTGGGGGAACCAAAGTACTCCACGTGTGTGAAATAGAGGATGATGGGCACAAAGCTGATGAAGACGAAGTTGGCCCCGCCGATGATGCTCAGGAACAGCGCCGCCTCGCCGAACTTGGCGCTTCCCAGGACCAGCTTGAAGAGCACCTGTTTGAGGACACAGGCAAGCGGCTTGATGAAAGGCTCAAATCAATCCGGCACAGCAGCCGTAAATAAACAAGGCGCCGAGAAGGAAGGGAAGGACAAAGCAGCCAGCCAGGGTGTGTAGGCCAGCAGCGCTACTTTGCCTCTGAAACTCTGCCAGCTCTTTTTTTTGTTGTTTATCGCTTATTTGGCTCGAGAGCCAGCCCGGGCAGCAGTGCTGTTGACTGATAATGAAGCACTCGGTTTTGCCTCCTTTCCTGCTGGGTCCACATATTTTACCAGGGCGGAGATCTAGAAAGTTCTAAATCTCAACTGACACCATTATCAATAGGACTCAGGGAAGTGTTGATTAAATGGCCCAATTCCACTGTTTTCCTAAACTGAAATGTACTGTTTAATTTCAAGGTGCCACGCTTCAGCAAAGGATGCTCAGATCTTGGCTGAGAAAGGCATTAACTTTTGAGTGCATTATCATTAGGTTTGTATTGCTTTGTATTGCTCCTAGAGCCAGCTCCATTTACTGTAAATGGCTTCAGAAACAAACGACTGACCTGGGTATGAAACTCTGCCCCAGAATCCTAATTTCAACAAATTTCATAATTACATGTGATGCAAACAACGAACATCATAATAATATGAGCATAATAGATACAATTGAACAAAAGGTGAGTGTGTATGTTTCATTGCAGTAGGTGGGATCTACTCCATGGACAGAGAATGACTACGAGGAGGAGAGCAGAATTTCTCACATCCTTACTAGTGAGAACAACACACAATGCTCAGAGCAGAGCTCTTATGTAAATATAAACAATAAACTGCTGAGATGGGTTATTCGGTAGACTGTCCCAATTATCTCCCTGTGAATCTGACCCTCTGTGCATCATCTGAGCTGTATACATGCATCATTAGCCTATTAAACTATCAGCTTGATTGAGGCGCCTCAGCCAAAAGTTCTCAATTGTTTTGCTGCACTACAAACATTTCAGTAAATGAGACCTCAAGGACAGTCACTAAAGAGCACCCGCTTGGAACACAACAGAGCCATTAGCCTAATCACTTTCCTTTAGTGAGTAATGCAAACTGGTAAGCTCCGGGGGGGTACTGTAGGCTAGGCTTTGTGTAGCGCTCACAGAGCACATTCACCACAGACAGCATGAACAAACAGTGATTTATGGCACTGCAGTGTGGCAAGGGCCGAACACTGAAAAAAGCTAAGCGGATCCTACATTGAGGTTGTGATCTCACCTTGTAGAGGGCTGACATTGATGCAGAGGCGACCACCAGCGTGATCCCGATCACAGAGTGGCTGTGAAAGCCATCAGCGTATGTCATCATCACAATCCCTGCAATGGCCAAAATGGCTGCCACAATCTGCAAGGAGAGAAGAGAACGTGAGAAAGGGGAAGTGGAATAATAAAAGACTGAGGCACACAATGGAGGTTATTAAGAACTAAATTCCATCTTGACAGGAGATAAATGCCTGGAAAGCAGAATTTAATCACACCGCTTTGTGACATAATGAGACTCTCAAATAGTTTTGGCACTGAATGAGGTCCTGGAGAAATGGCAGAATGAATTGGATTAGAGGGGAATTGAAATAGAATCAAAGTTGAAATGCCAAAGAGTTGGGGAACAAAGCCACGAAATAGAGCATACATTCCATCAGGACTCAGTGTCCCAGGAGAAAGAGTTCCAGCCGCATCCATTCAGACAACATATGCATGATCTCAACCCAAATTCACCACCCTCTCCTTTCGCCTGACATCTAATAGTGCAATATCTGGGCCACTCCTCAACAACTGGTGACATTACCAATGTTCAGTATCATATGTACAAGCTTCTCAAGACACGGGCCTTTGAACTGCCAGTTTGGTTTTATTTTTCAGTGATTGAACACAACTCATAGAATCACAGGCCATTTTTGAAAGCATTGCTTGCTAGTTGTGTCTGACAACAAACCTGACAAACACAATTAGCTTGTGCATGTTACATACAGTATTAGTTATTTTCATTTTCCTTGAGACTTTAACTCTGTGCACGAATCTTATTATTATTACTGTGTATGAGTCTGATTTTGATTGATGTTGAGGGTAGATTGCTTGTCTGAGTGGGTGGGATGGGAGGGGTGGGGAGAGACTTTGATAAGCTAAGAGATTTTGATAAATGGAAAACCAGCAGGTGTCAAAGTCACATAGGTCATTGTAGACGACACTGCTGAACTTTTCAAAAATTCCCCGTTAGCGACCAGCAAAGTGTCCTTGAACATCTCAGAGATGGTAATAACGATGATCTGATAACCCTCAAAGCTGCATCGGTTATCCTCAAAGCCTCCTGGTAGGCTAGGAGTGGGGGCAATCGATTCCTTCACACTGTTTACATACTGGCAGCTTTTACACATCTCAGCATTGCTTACCGACTATAATAACACACTGAAACAAACAAATACACACACACACACACACACACACACACACAAAAAAAAAAAAACTTCAGACACATGTTTCCATGGGTTAAAGTGTCTATACACTTCCAGGTAAATGTGCGTACATTATTTCTACATAGGGTTGCAAAATTCCGGGAATTTTCAAAGTTGGAAACTTTCCATGGGAATTAACGTGAATATATGGGAATTAACAGGAATAAACGGGAATTAATGAGAATAAACTGGGAATTTGTAATATGTCTATAACAGGAAACTTAAATGTAATGGACAAAACCCCATCTTGCAGCATAATATTAGTTAAAACAACCTGATTTAATGCAATTTCAGTCAAATTTCTACCCTGCACATATGTCAATCACATGCACACAGCAATCGGCATAGGCTGCTAGACATAAAGGAAACCTATGGTGCATTCATATGCATGGGGAAATTTTTTTCCAACCAATTGGATTTTGTTGTTGAGTGGTGTGGTGTATCTTGGGCAGTTCAGTGTTGCTAGTTTAGCACGCTAGTAAACCATAGGCAGAGAATGGGATTCCCGCTAGCATGCTTGCTAGCTTTGTATGCTAAGCTAAGCAAAAATCCAAACATACAAATCATATTGCTTATTACGAAACAAAATGTTAATGTTTGTATATGAAATAGTTTGTATGAATGACCTAAAATGACATGTTAATTCTCATAAATTCCCATAATTTCCTTTAATTCCATGAAAGTTTCCAATTTGGAATATTTCCAAAATTCCCCAGCTTAACTTCCCATGGTAAGTTTCCGGAAATTTACCGGAATTTTCCGCCCCTTTGCAACCCTATTTCTACATTTGTATTTTTGTATGTGTGTGCGTCACTGAATGTCGTGGATGTGTGTGCATGCCTATATGCACCTATGCATGCATGTTTCTGTGTGTGGGTATGTGTTGTGTGTGTGTGTGGTGATGAATAGGAACGATCGGTTGCAAAGAGACTGGATTAGCAGTGCATTAGAGTGGTGTCAAGAAGACAAATGAGCTTTCTGCCTTTTCCCTTTTTTCCGCCAGGCAAGGAGTCTTGGAAATGTTGAGCAAAACAGCTCTCTCTCCAATCCCCCCACCCTCTCTCTCTTCACTCCCAACCCTCTCTCTCTCTCTCCACTCCCCCCACCCTCTCTCTCTATCTTTCCCTCTCTCTGTCTTTCTCCCTACCTCTCCTGCGCTTTCTCCACCACAGCCAGCCTGTCACTTGTACCCTTGTTCCTCTCATTTTGAGTGGATGAGGGTGAGCGGCAAGGGGCAGTTGGCTTTTTTCTGGGTCAGGGACCCTTAAGCCTTCTCTGGCACTTTCTGTTTGCCTTCCTCAACGCTTCCTCAGCAAACGCCTCAAGGTCGAGGGCCAGGCCGGGGAGGGGGGAGTGAAGAAATGGGCCAAGACTCGGCCCGGCTCCTTGCGTTGGTACTGTAGGCAACCTTCCATTTCCTTCTCCTAAAAATATCCCAAGCACTGCTGCACTCCTCCTTAAGCCCACCCTCCACCGCCGCTGCTGCGACAGAGCGAGCACTGGTCTGGTTCCTGTCTCCGCTCGTATCCGTTCCATTAACACACGTTTACTTCCTACGCTTCTTTGTTTTGGTACCTATTCAGAGAATGTATTTCCTTTCCAGCAGAGGAACGTTTCATCATCCAAGTGTTCTACTCAGACTCCAGTGCAGTTCTGTGCTTTCTACTCATCAGGCTAGGGCTGGCACAGGAGACCAAAAAGCACTCCATACATGGGATAAATGAGTTCAGAGAGCACATTTTTCTGTCTGCAAGTGGCTGCTATAATTTACATCTTATCTTGCCACCTTCTCCACTTCTCACCTTTATTGAAAAGGTTTTCTTAAAATACCTCCCAAAGACACACTATCTACTTTCTGTGTACCTCAGCAAGACAGAATATTGATAGTTGCGGGGGGGGGACTCTCCATCTCTCTCCTCTACTTAACATTTATCATTTGTACTCTCTCTATCTCTTTCTCTAATACCCATTCTCCCACTGTCTCTACTGTGATGGAAACTGCTGCAGACTTCAAAACAGCCAAGCTTACTGCAATTCCAATCATACAGCCAGAGAGAGAGAGAGAGAGAGAAAGGGAAAGAGAGAAACAGAGAGAGAGGAGTGAAAAGAAGGAGAGAGATAGAGAAAGAGAGAGAGAGGAGTGAGGAAAGAGAGAGATAGAGAAAGAGGGGGGCGGAGGGAAAGGAAGGAAATGAGGGAAAGAGAAAGGGAGAGCTAGAAGGAGAGGGAGAATAAAGAGACAAGGATATATAGAGAGAGAGAGAGAGAGAGAGAGAGAGAGAGAGAGGCTGCTGTTACCTGGGGCTTTCATCACATCATGGGGAGGAGAGTAAAAGAGAGCCATGGAGTAAAAGAGAGGGTGTGGGGTGAGAGATGGATGTGAGTGCTGAGGGAGGGGGGGCAGAGAGACTGGCAGGTTGAGACTCTCCACAGGGACCCTTCTGCAGTCCAGTACAGCCCAGCACTGACAGAGAGATCCTCTGGGTCTTCACATTCCCATGGGTCTCACTGTCTCCCTGCATGGATTACTCTGTAGTTACCTTAAGAGCTCTCTCTGGACTCATAGATCACTGAATGTCCGTTCACTATGACCAGAACCTAAACCCTAAGGGATCGATTGACTGTGACATACAAATTCTTGAAACATCACTTAGTATTTTACGCACAGCAGTATAATCATGCATGCTGCTAATAATGCTAGCTTGTTTATTTTGTAATATGTCAAGGATTTGTACACTGACACTCACTACTGAGAGGCCATACAAAAATATGGCAATATACCCATTCCCATATCCACTTACAGTTAATATGTCTTCCTAATGTGGCTGTTGTTAGTTTCCAACACAACAGTATTATCAATGCAATTATGGTAACATATGCAGTAGAAAGGTATAATGCTCAAAAAATACTTTCAAAATATGTAAAACATACTTGCCTTAAAATCCTCCAACAAATAGTCATGTGACACTCCTACCTGCCTCAGGCAATCAGAAACACATAGCCGTCTGGCGCGCTCCTCCAGGCAGGTGTGTGTGTGTGAGTGTATGTGTGTGTGTGTGTGTGTGTGTGTGTGGCGTGTGTGTGTGTGTGTGTGTGTGTGTGTGTGTGTGTGTGTGTGTGTGTGTGATGGAGAGGCAGGAGCTCGCCAGGCTAAGAACACCTAGTGCTTTTAAAAGTTTCAACAGAAGGTTAACAGCTGTCTGAGGACCATTAGTGGAGAAAATGGGCGGGGGATCTTAGGACAGCTGCCACAGAACAGGTAGGAGCTGTGCTGCAGTATAATACCTTCTGGCAGATTGAGGCACCCAGAGGCTTTGCAGACAGCCACAGTCAGAATAATAAACAGTCTGGCCCAAAGCATCAGTGGGGCTCCACAGAGAAGATACAAGACTTGACCTGTTGACCTGAAAACATCCCACATCTTGTTTTGAGAAAGCCATTGATTCTTAGGCTTAGGATCATGAGACCTGAAAACTAAATGACTTTGGTAGGGGCTAAAAGTACCATCTTATACTAAAAGTAAACCTGGAATTTGACATTCAATTGAGGTCCATTTAGAAAAAATATTACCTGGTATTGGTCAGCAACAATACGTAGCTGAATAAGTGGGGTCGTACCACATATTCAACTACATACCTACCCCAGAGCGGCTCTGACCTACCATTAAAGGTTGTATCAGCAATAGCGGGGATAGAGAGCTAGCTCACTACTCCCTCCCCCTCCCTCCCGTGCAATTGAAACTCTCCTAAATGCGCATCTTGTCGGTTAATGGTTGAAACACTTTATTTTGCTTTTGAGTGGTTGCGTTTTTTTTTTTTTTTTTCGGACTGCTGATGGGGCAGGCAGCTAGCGGATCGTTAGGAAAGATTAGATGAATATGATCATTTATGTTTGGGCCTGAAATCGCTGATACAACCTTTAACACACACACATACACACACTCACACACAGACACAGAGGTCCACACATCTCCTATCTGTCTCTTCAAATACCGGTCTGGTTTCTTTCTCCATACAAATCCCTTCCGCAGGGATTGCTTTACTTCCCTTTTTAAAACAAACCACTAAAAGTATGCATTAGTAGGATCTACTCTTGAGAGTCAGGATAGGCCTTTCATACAGAACCCCTCCTGGCTTTCCTTCAGGGCTGCTACCAAAAGCCTGTCCACCCATCTCTTTATAACTCCCCACATCTAGTAGTTTACTTCAAACACTATCTGAAGAGTTTAGTTACAAAACTTAATATCTCAATTTTTAAGAATATTAATAAGTCATATTATTTAATTGTGTATTTCTAACTGTGTTGTTTTGACTGAGTAAAGATAAATCAAATAACAATAACCCAATTACAGTTCCATTGATATTACCTAAAAAACAAACTAAATAAAAAAATGATTTATGAAAATTCATTAAAATGGAGGATATACTATAACATTTGGAAGCCAAACTTTTCATCTCATTACAGTCAAGAGAATATGCTGTAATGCAGCCCAAAATAGGCTACTCAAGAAACTGAGCAGCCTCTTGCTCCGACCTGTTCTAGAATCATCTAGAATCTAGAATCTAGAATTTGAAGTGAGCTATTCTACAGTAGAACCTATTTTGCAGAACCTATTATACAGAGCCGTGCTATGGCTACTGCTATTGTGTCTCACTGACATGGTTCTCATTTGGTGAATGAGCAGACTGTCTTGCAGTCTGCTACATGGATATAGTAGGAGAGAATGATAAATCACAGCTCCCATTTGTTTCAATGGCTGATGCTATGCAAGCTACTTCAGCTAAAGAAGTATAAAAAGACTCAGTATAGGTAAAGGTTTATTTGTGATTAATTTGAATATTAGGAGTTTGATGCATAAAATTGATTTGTTAAGAGCTTGGCTTTCTTATAATAAGCCCAGCGTTATCACACTTTCTGAAACATGGCTGAATAATGATATATCTGACGCAGATGTCAAACTTGATGGTTATACTCTGTATAGAGCAGACAGGTGTAATCGTGGTGGGGGAGTAGCCACCTATATCTCCTCTCACTTATCTTCTGAACTCATTATACCAAAAGAGAGAGCTGTACATTTTGAATGCTTATTTGTTAATATTGCTTTTCATGAAAACAAGCAGATAACCATAGGTAACATCTATAGACCTCCAAATTCTCCTGTTGAATCGACAAATTGCATTCTTGCTACTATTAATTTAGACATTAGACCATGCAAATAAGTTGATTTTACTGGGTGACTTCAATCGGAATTGGCTGGATCGTTCATCCTTTCATGAGAAAAATTTATTTAATGGTCTAAACCTTACTCAACTCATTACTGAGCCGACTAGGGTGGTTAACAAGTCTCTTCTGGATTGGATTTTGGTCACCCACCCAAATAGAATATCTCAATCTGGTCTACTACCAGATTGTTTTAGTGATCATTTAATTGTTTTTTGTGTTTGGAAAATAAGTCTACCACGACTGCCACCTAAAGTAATTAGGATAAGGCAGTACAAAAAACTGAACACAGAGGCTTTCATCCAAGACTTAATAAGCATTAATTGGTCCAGATTTCAATTGATCCCTTTTGTTGAAGACGCCTGGAACTTCTTTCTCTCTGAGGTTCTTAAAATCATAAACAAACATGCACCTTGGACTTCTGTTAAGGTTAAGGGTAGTCATTTACCCTGGATTGATGGTGATTTAATACATCTATTTAAACAGCGAGATAAAGCCTAGGCCAGTTACCACATAACAAAAGACGCTGCTGATTGGGCAGAATATAAGAAATTAAGAAATGCCTGTACAACCAAAACAAGAAATGCAAAATCGAATTACTATAAGCATTCTTTATCAGACGACTTTAAAAACCCTAAGCAATTCTGGAAGAAACTTAACTCTTTAATTAACAAAAAAAAACAATAGTCTTTCTGACAAACTTAGAGTGAACAATAATGTGATCACTGATCCTATTTCAATGGCCAATGCCCTCAATGAACATTTTTCCTCCATTTGTTGTTCTCAATCATCTGAGGTCACTTGTTCTAATGTACAGATACTGTGAACAACAGCTCATTTTCGTTTTCAACAATACATCCCTCTGAAGTCCAACAGGCAATATCAGAAATAAAATCTTCTAATGGAGCTGGTCCTGATGGTTTGGACATCAAGTTGATCAAACTTTCCTCTCACGTCCTAGAATTTCCACTCTGCCACTTATTCAATTTGTCACTCTCCACATGCTCAATTCCATTAATGTGGAAATTTGCAAAAGTAACACCACTACATAAAGGTGGTGATTCACTTAATGTCAACAATTATAGACCAATTTCCATAATCAGTAATGTAGCTAAAATATTTGAAAAGCTTATTTTAAGCAACTGTCTAAATAATGACTTCTCCCTCTTGACTCCAAATCAATCTGGATTTAGATCTAATCACTCTACAACAACTGCCCTTACAACATTTACCAATGATATTTTTTCAGCACAAGATAAAAACTGGTCTACTAGTGCAATTTTTATTGACCTCACTAAGGCATTTGACATGGTCAATCACTATATTCTGCTTGACAAACTTTATGCTATTGGTCTTTCCAAATCAGCTCTCTGGTTTAACTCATATCTTCATTACAGACGTCAAAGCGTGTCTTAATGATTCTCTTTCCCAACCTAGAATAATTGAAACGGGTGTCCCTCAGGGCTTTTCCCTAGGGCCGCTTTTATGTTCCATCTTTATAAATGATCTCCCAAAAATGAGCTTAGACTGTCAGATTCATCTACAGTATATGCAGATGATACAGTTATGTATACATCAAAACTCGATATATCTGAGATACAAAACTCACTTCAATCTGATTCGTATTCAAACATGGTTTTCTTCTAATCTGCTTCTGTTGAATAAAAAGAAGTCAGTGTTTCCCATACATTGACTAATCTGTGGCGGGTCGCAACAAAATAAAAATCGGCCGCCACAGATTAATATTCTATGTTTAATTTAATTTAATTTAAATTAAATATAAGGTCAAATCCTTGCATTGCTATTGAGCTGCGCTTTTTACGCACGCAGCCTTTCCTTGCCCCGCCCCGCTCTATCTCGTAACTGGCTGCCACTCCTCTGAACAAAATATTCACAATTGTTGAAGGATTGTTGTTGCCACATAGAAGCATTGCATAGAAGACGTCTGGCTAAATTGCTATTAAATCCGCTTAGCATCGTGACCATGCTGTGCAAATTTGTTCAAAACTGCTGCATTTAAGTGAACTCTGCTAAGGTCTTATCACAACATAGTAGGCTACATTGAAGAGACTAAACTAAGTTAAGTTATGAAATCAAGCAGTATCTCAAAGCTAACGTTAGAATAGGCCCTACTGTTTGGATGTCGAATTTAGCATGCTTAGCCAGCTGCTTGTCAATTTCGTTGAAGGGCTCATTTTATTGACTCTGACACTGAATGTTTGCAAAATCCCGATGTAAATGGAATTTTTTTTTTTTTTTCAAAATTCAAAAGTGCTTGTCCCAAGGAGAAGTACGAACCTTTATTTTAACTATGTAGAAAACGTTATGAATTGCATCCACACATCAGCAGCCTTTCAACTGTGTTACAATGGCAAGGGTTCCCTCAAACGTCAAACGTCTTAAAGTGACAGGCACTCAATTAGACCTATTCACTACCAAGATGATCTTAATACCCCCCTTAATTATTTACATACAAGCTGCAACTGTTTTCCTCTTGCCTGATAATTTCTTTATGTGTATATATTTGTGTATGTAGGCTATATGTATATGTGTGTATGTCTATATGTGTGTATATGTGTACATATATGTATGTCTTCATGAATGACCTTAACTGTTGAATACCTAATGGTTGGAATTGGGAGGGTATGGGTGGTTTTGGTGTGAGGGAGAGCTTTTGTCTTTTGTTCGTCTGTATGTATGTATGTTTGTATGTTCGTAATGTATGTTTTTCTTTCTGGAGGATGTTACATCTCAAGGGGTTTCCTCTTAATACATTTCAAATTTCAAATTTCAAAAATTTTTCAAAAACAACCACCAACGTCTTCTTTAATTTCCCTCAGTTTCGGCACCAAAACCACACCATATGACTACTAACCACAGCCCCAAAAAACCTCTTTGTGACTGCCCTTCTTTTCCTTTCTTCAAAGCACATCTCAAGACCTTTTTGTTTAATGATCACTTCTCCTCTACACCCAACACATAGCTTGTCTTTGTTGTATTGTTATTGTTTGTCTGTTGTTGTGTTTTCCTTCTACTATGTAAAGCGACCTTGGGTTTGAGAAAGGCGCTATGTAAAATAAAATAATAATAATTATTATTATTATTTACATTAGTACGTATATGATTGAAAATAATGCCTATGGGAAACAATCTCACTGACACCAACTACCTTCCGTGGCCTTGCTGAAGGCGACCCTCTAAAGGCCCAAAGCCTGGGCAGCTCCCCCAGTGCGCTCACCCGTACTCCCATGAAGCGGTCCCTCAGAACGATCCAGGAGAGCAGGAACACGAAGGCCTTGTTACAGCAGAAGAGGGCCGACACGTCCGTGGTGTTGATCTTGCGCAGCGCCTGCAGGTACAGGTAGTTGGTGAGCGTCCACAGGAGGCCGAAGGGAGCCACCTTGGTGAAGAAGACCTTGGCCGTCAGCCCATCATCCCCAAAGAACCGACAGCACTCCCTGCAAAAAGAGGGACAAGTAAGACATACAAAGCTACACACACACACATACACATATATACATGTTCAAATGTACGCACATACATACACATACATACACATCATTGATACACACACGTGATTGTCTTCAAGGAAAGAAACAATATTATCAACGTCAGTGAATGGTTCACTAATATTTCCGTTTGTAGTTCCGTTTTCAGCATGAAATATTGTTCTATTTCTCAGAAGTTCCACTTTGCCCTTTCTCAGCACACACCACGCTCCGCTCAGCAAATGTTCCTTCCTTTCAGTAATGACTGTTGGCTTGCAGAAATGTCTAAAACATCATCTTCTTAAACTCACTGGGGAGGTAGCCGTCAGCTACAGAGTGTAAAACATATTTTCATGTACACCAGCCATGGAATGGGTGACTCCAGATTTATTCCCATTAAAAGTGTATGCGTTGGGTTTTTTACATGTTCAGCATTTTTGTTTATGATAATATGAACAATGGCAATATGAAAACTCTGAATGTTACAGTGACTCTTACCAGGACACGCATTGCGAAAACGTGCATTCAAACAATAAAAAAAAATATTCAGCGGGTTAATTATACAAAATCAATAGTGAAACAAAAGCAGACTGCATTCAAATGACGTTGTTATTCATACCAATTCAACATTCTGCCTTGATACTGGATATATAGCGGATGCATTGATTCTCTCTCTCTCTCTCACACACACACACACACACACACACACGCTCGATGGTGTTTAAAGCCCCCACCATCGACTTCAAGGCAGCGCTGCGACCGTCGACTTCAAGGCCCCTAACCATAACCTTAACCCTAACCCTTCCCTAACCCTAGTGCCTTCCATGCAGCGCTGCCTGGAAGATGACATTGGGGGCTTTAAACACCAAGTAACCACACATGCACAGTCGCACACACACACACACACACACACACACACACACACACACACACACACACACACACACACACACACACACGGAGCAGCAGTCTCTTGGCTGCAGCCCATCAGTGGTTCTAGCGAGGACCAAATGAAGTGTGACAGCTTGGGAGAACCGGCAGAGAGCTCCCCTCTCACATGATGGCTTACTCTCAACTCTCAGCCAGGCTGTTGTCAGACATCCACACACATTCACCCATACTCCCAAACACAAACATCCCAGCATCCCAAACACCACCTCAGCAGCATGCAGGACCACCTCGGCCACCCTCTCAAACCCATCGACAGGCCACAGATGTATCCAGCCTCTGAAGTATCATAAACACTTCAGCTTTATGGCTTTGATTGGATTTCAACTGGCGTCTTCTTAACACACCACAATTTGATCATTGATCAGACTGTTTGGCCCTGATGGAATGTAGCCCTAAGCTTTTACTTTTGATCATGCCTTGTCATTCTTGTTGAGATACCAGGAAAGACACTAGTCTACATCAAGATTCCCTTCATTAAGAGTAGCCTAATTAATTGCAAAAGTTAACACAGACTACTGTGATTTATGTTAGTTAATTAGTGTTAGGTAATTGATGGATTATTCACATTAATATATGTATTTAAAGATCTTATTACATAATGTATATCTTAACTTTTGATAACTACCTTTACAAATCAACTTGAGTTAAAGCTGCTTCTAAAAAATAAAAGCAGGCAATGATGTGCTTTACTGTAGGTTGTGGAATATCAGTAACAATGTTTTCTAGTATCTACCAAT
Organism: Alosa alosa; assembly: GCF_017589495.1. Lineage (NCBI taxonomy): Eukaryota > Metazoa > Chordata > Actinopteri > Clupeiformes > Clupeidae > Alosa > Alosa alosa. The sequence continues at coordinate 16,999,332 of NC_063206.1, read as the reverse complement.
TTTGATATCATACTATATTTTATCCACTGATCTAAAACATTACCATGTGACAAAGACTACAAGTCATTTCTTTAATGGAGATCCTACTCAGCACCTACAATGATAAATACGGTAATCGACCAGGGTCAGTGGGCAAAGTTGAGGTAGATTATTTCCTCATCAAGTTCCTCACTCTCTTAAAACTGCAAATTAGATTGTAAGGCAGTTCAATCCCATCCTCTGTTAAACCACAGTGCAGAAAAGCCTCGCTTGCTTCAGTTCATCAGAGCAAAGTGGTACACGGGAAGAGTGTGATGTGGAGCAGGGGCGTAGATTTGCGTGGGGACCGAAGGACGTGTCCACACCAATGTCAAATTACGACTGAAATGTCCCCACCAATATTCAGGTAGAAATGGGGGGGAAAGCGCTCACATGCGCTACACAAAGAGTTAAATAATTTCTCACTTCAGTGGTGCGGATCATCTCGTACAGATCTTGTAATGTGCAGTAGCCTATAAGGGTAAATCGCGCTGATTTGAAGTTACCTATAATAACTACCAGTGAGCCGCAGTCTCCTGCGCAGCGCTTCAGCTTCACTACAAGGCAAATGAAGTGCGTCCAAATTTACCCATTCTTCTGAACTCCTCGAGAAGTAGGCTACTCATCACACGTGTCACATGAAAGAGCCTTTTCTCAGCTTTTAAACGGTGCTAGCTAGCCACTATTTGCTGTGATAAACAGTTCACGAGAAAAATAACTTCAAGAGATTTAATAATTATTCTCTGCGCACATCTCCACATCCATTCCTCTCGGTGGAATATCGTAGGCCTACACACTCTTCACGCAACACACGACAAACCATATATCAGAATAAACAGCAGACCTTACCAAACACAAAGGTGTAATGCATTCCCGTGTATAGTTAGCTGTTCCAGAGTAATCCTGTTTTGAAATAAATTGTAGCAAAATTCAAAGTCTTTCGGCTTTAAGCATTTCTTAAAACTGAGCTGTGCTTAGATCGCCTAGATATCTGTAAAAATCAGAATCAGAGAATATACAGGCAGCTCACGGTTAAGAGTTTGTCAATGTAGCCTTAATGATTTCTTTTCACAAAATGCTAAGCATGCATGTATTTCAGTTTCTTAAATGGGTCAATGCATGATTTCATAACATACCAAATAGAAAATAAATGTTAAATATAGCCTACATATCTGTATTAAAATCAGATTATGTAGGCTACACAGTATAGTTAGATCAAGTTGGACTGTAGCACATTTTAATCATGGATAGTAGTTGGACAGTAGCACATCATTTTATATATCTATAGTGGCTGGTGAAAGAGTTGAGTTGTTTTTTTTTTTTTTTTTAGGGGTTAGTGGTGTCCCCACCAAAGCTCAGACCAAACCAACGCCCTTGATGTGGAGAGAGAGCTCAGAGGTCCTACTAGACCCAGAGCTGCACCAAGAGGGACTGCCTAAATTACTGATGCATTCATAAACAAACAAGTGGCTCCATCCTTCAGACTCATTAAGCAGAGAGGTCCATGAAACCCAGTATAAAGCAGTTTGGGGGATTGACTTGGTTGCTGTCAAGGAGGGCTGAGGGTGTGTCCCATTTACATGTAAACACACCAACCAAAACACTCCCTCAGCCAACACACCCACTTATCCACCCACACGAACAAGGCAAGCCACAAAACAGCGGCTCAGTGAATAGGAGGTCAGGCCCTTCATTTCATTACTGGAGCCTTGGACAAGGTCCCGGATCAATCACAATGACATCTGCGGTCTGTGCTTGCCACGGCACCACGGGATCAGGTGGACCCAGGCCAGCGGCCTCCCCCTGCTCACTATCCCCCCAGCACCGCTGCACTCTCCATTACTGATAAAGCTGGGCTGATGCGGAACAGGGAGTTCTGGGAGATCAACACCGACCAGCTAGTCCATCTCCTCAGCCACACAGGAACAGCACTGTAATGTGTGTGTGTGTGTGTGTGTGTGGGGGGGGGGGGGCATGTGCGAAACTCCTATGTACGACCAAGTTGTGATGAGTGAGCGTTTCTCCAAGCACTAGGCCTTCAGACAAAAATCAATGGAAAGGAACGAAAAAACTAGGTGAGTCATCGAATGTGGTCAGGAGTTTCACTGACGCAGCCATGCGAGGTCACCGGCAAGCTCGATGCCTCAACTAAAAAAATCCCCACAAAAAGTGAAACCAAAAAAGAGACCTCTTCCAAAGGCTTCTGTGGATCCGTCCCTATGACTGCGTTTGATCCGCTCTCCTCCCAGCCCTTCCCATCTCTCCCTCCTCTCTTAAGTCTCCCGTGCTGGTGCTGCCAGCTGCAATCTGAATAAGTACAAAGCACAAATCCCGCTCAGGATGCCGGGCACGTGGCTGCTCCTTGTGGATGCGGGAGTAGACAGCATGCACAGAGCTCTATCCCGGAGCTCCCTCCTTCTCTCCCTCCCTTTCTCTCTCTCTCCCTCTCTCCCCTGCATCGACCTCACAACTCCTACATACAGTAGAGACGGTGTGAGGTGCATCTTAAAAAGTGCAGGAACTCCCTCTTTCCCTCTCCGCCAGAGCAGCCCAGAACAGCCCAGGCCCACTACTAATCATGAGAAGAGATTCCGCACAGGAAGTCCCAGCCCCGTGCGTATTCCTAATACTATCATCGTGCCCTTGAGCCGCATCTGATAATGTCAAGGGCTATCTCGAAGCTGAACACTGCCCTTGAATGTCCTCCTGTCATTGCTATGGTCTCTCTGCCTAGGTACAGCTCTAGTTTAGCTGTTTTTCAAAAAGTAGTGTTATTTACATGTTGCAGTCTGGTATCTGATATTTTATTCAGAAAGTAAACCATTCTTGCAAGTGTTAATTTTTAATTAGCTTGGTACCTCGGAGTTAAAGCGTTCATTTGTGGAAAACTATTACCAATGTGCACAAACAAGGCTGAGATTTCTAGGTGATTAATGAAATGTTTTGCTGTGTATACACTCAACACATGGCCCAGAGACAGGTTTACACGCCAACGTGATCAACAGCAAGGTTTGGGGGCAGTATTAAATTGCAACAGCAAGGTTTGGGGGCAGTATTAAATTGCACTGGGTCTCTGTGCTCAGCTTTTCCCAGAGAGAACTACGCAACACACCTCAGTACAGTATGTAGACGTGTGATTAGCAAGACGATATTCACATAGTGCCACAAAAATGAGTCAAGCCAGATCATTTCCTGTGTTATACACTTAACTGAATGTTGAGGCTCAGATAAAAGCCTAGTGATTAAATGTATGCACTTATGAGATAAAAACCTAGATAAAAAGGTGTATTGATCAGATTAAAACCTAGTGTTTTAGTATAGGTTTTTGTCAAATCCCTTGGTTTGATTTTTTATCTTTTTACAGACAAGACAGTAGAGATTGACAGGACAGAGAGATAGGGGTCAGAATTCAACCCGTGTCCACATTTGCACATAGTCCCATATGTGGTCAGGCTGCTGCTGCTTGCTTCACAGCTGTGCTGCCCCACCACAATGTTTTCAGCACCAGCTTGAACAAGAGGCGTGGCACACCTGTCTTACCTGAACCTCTGCTTCGGTGTCTGCCTCTCCGGATTTTTGCACATGTGCCCGACGTAGTAGAGCGGGAAGAAGAGGCAGTTCCAGGTGGTGGCGAACCACGTGAGTGTGAAGGGCGCGTCGAACTGCTTGAACGTCAGCTTGGCCAGCTGAGTGGAGCCGGCCCAGGACGAGCACACGCACATCACCATGGCGATGCCCCACAGGGCCTTGCGCACCTGCAGCGCAGTCACCCGTACGCAGCAGTGCAGCCGCCGCTTGCCGGAGGAGCCTCCCTCTGTGCTGGTCCCCACCGTAGAGGCCTGGCCGTCCGACGTGCCCACCACATTCTCCCGCGGCCGGTCCTCTCCTGTGGCACACATACACACACACAGGAACACAGACAAGCACACATACACACACACACACACAGGGACACAGACAAGCACACATACACACACACACACACACACAGGGACACAGACAAGCACACATACACACACACACACACACACACACAGGGACACAGACAAGCACACATACACACAGATACACACAAACACCCACAAACAAAGAAAACCACACACACACAAAGAGAGAGCACTTAATCAATGAAACAGTCAGTGACAGCATTATTGCACAAACAGTGAAGTTTTCGATTGCTTCAGCTACAAGCCTGCTCTGTTCTTGTTTCTGTGTCCCAGTGAGGGTATCTTGTCTTGTTGCGTGTCTCTGCCCTGGCTCAGATTCTGCCCATTTCTTTTCCTGCTACTTTTCCGACGCACTAAAAATAGCCTCTCTCCTCTGGCTTAATTGAGCCAGAAAGTAATCAATCAGACCTCTGAGTCCCAAATCTGGTAATCAAGTACGGCAGCCTGCTTGCCCTGGAGAAGACGTCAGGAGAGAAGGAGGAGAAGAGAGAGGGAGCGCCTGCACTGCTCTAGAGGAGAGAGACGAGAGAGGCCACCTCTGCTGACTCGTCTGACAGGCAATGACAGTCTCTCCTTCGCCACTCGCTCCAGGCGTCCAAGATTTTCAGTTGTGTCACTTTTATGTGCCACAACGCCAGAGGTACCACACTAGCCCCCCCAAGTTTGTTATTTACCACTAGCTGGGAGAGGAGGCTAAAGTTCAGTCTCTCTAGAGAGAGAGAGAGAGAGAGAGAGAGAGCTGTTATATATTTACTCTATATTTACTATTATACATAATTATCATACTTGGCTCTTCTCATTCACAATCTACGCCTACTAGCTGCCACTTCTACTAGTATTCCGGCAACCAGAGTTGTTCACCACCCACCATGGGTTGAATTGACACTAATAATGTACTGTGTGTCAGAATACTGCCACAGGTTCCCCAGCTTCCCCTCCTTTCCTCGTTGTGATTATTTGTGAGGGATGCGTACCACAGCTGCCAGCACATAATGCAATGGCCACTCAAACAGGCTGGCCACTGACTCCGAAAGGGAGTAAAGTGCCCTGGTTACTGTAAGTGCCAAAGTAATTAAATGATCAATCACTTGTAAAGTAAAGTGTAAAGTTTCTGACTGTGTTGCCCTTATAAAACCCAATGCCGGTACTCTAATGGATTTTTGGATGTTCCCCAAGAGACTTACACTGTGACACAGGAGGGTATAGGAGACTCACGTGACAAATACTGTTAATTGAAGCCGTTAGTCTTCACTGTAAGTGGATTGCCATGTTTGGGAATCACATTTCCTTGTAATATGTGTAGAGAAATGCTCACTTTGTACTTGAACAGGTGACTGTGGTGGTGCCACACAGTCCTCCGTGAGACAGCATGAGAGCAGTACACATTAAGATGTCCATCCAGAGCATACTTTTTGTTTTTGTGTGTATGAAAATAATAAGTTGAACTTTGGGTGGCTGTCTGATTTTCATTATAAATGATCCTCTGCAGAGAAACTGTATTGGCATTTGGAAAGAAAGTGTAGTGTTCACACAGCAATAGTGTTCACCGAGATGAACCATAAGTGAGGGGTAACAATGAAAAATGAGATGTCAAACAAAAGTTACGCCTAGCAGCAAGTGTGTGTGTGTGTGTGTGTGTGTGTGAGAGAGTGTGTGTGTGTGCAACTGTGTGGACTAAGCAAGCAAAATGCAAAAAGACTAGCAAAGTACCGCTCTATTTCTGCAATAATATAGTGTATCCATTTGGAAACGATGATGCCATGCTAACCCATAATCACCAGTGCAGAAAGGATGAATAGCACAAAGCATTCCGTGTTTGATCAGACCTGTCTAAGCATGTAACATCAATGTTTGGATCTGTAAATTCTTTCCTTGTGTTAAGGTCCAAATAAAGGCATTAAAATGTGTGTGTGTGTGTGTGTGTGTGTGTGTGTGTGTGTGTGTGTGTGTGTGTGTGTGGTGTGTGCGCGTGTATGTGTGTGTGTGTGTGTGTGTGTGTGTGTGTGCATGCTTGTGTGTGTGTGTATAAAAAAGCACTGAGGACCCTAATGTTGATCCACCCTAATAGTATCACAAACAGACCCCTGTACCCGTCTTCTGCAGTGAGACTAATGCGATGTGAAGGCTGCCCTCCACTTCAGACCCCCTAATCTGTGAGTGGAGCTGCACCGCCTCCAGACACACATCTCCACAT
>NC_063206.1:16980673-16988173 GCF_017589495.1 Alosa alosa | reverse complement strand
CCTGGAGCAGTTGCCTGGCAAAGAAGTCCACCCTCTTAGTTACTTAACTAAATGACAGATGCTGGCGTGAAACTTTTTGATATTACTCACTGTTTATATACATTCCGCTTATTGGCTTCATAGTCATTTACCATACCTATTTCCTCAGAGTCTCATCCTGCCTCGGTTACTGTAGCCTGCCCTGTGATGGAGTTACGCAATCCTGTAGGGGACGAGGGATATTGGAGAAAATAATTTGAGAGTAAATGCTGCCAGCTTCATCATACGTGACATAATGGGATGTGACAATATTTTGAACCAACAGTTCCTCAGAGATTGGGAGGCCCATGTCGAGAAGGGTCTAGTGAAAGCGAGTCAGTAGTTCCTCTTTTTTCATCTGATGAAGCCTGCTCTCATCTGGGGAGGAAGGCTCTCTCATCCTGTGGGGAGTGTGAAGCTGTACTGAAGGAAACAAATAGGTTCCTGTTGTTTACCAGCCAGAACCATTCTCTGTAGAACACTAAATTATTATTCCCTCAATAAAATAATCTCATACATCCACAAAGGAGATAATTAGCATCATATGACTATTTTGCTCCACACACAAAATCCTATCTTTAAAGGGTTTAAAATGTTTCTGAAGAGAAGAAAATTCCCTTTGAGCAGAAGGTGGGAAAGCATTTAACCTTATGAGCCACTCCAGTCTGATGGATGGCACACCTGTCTTTCAATACTCAGCAGCATGGGGAGACAGGATTTATATGCATGACGGTCATGCACTAAGTGAGCTCATGCTGATGGGCGTTATTAACCATCACCATTTCTAATTTCAACAGTCATCTGACCACCTGGCCAAATGAGCTATGAGCTTCACACAAAGGTGGGCATGTTTTTTTTTTGGTCATTTAGATTGATAGGACACAGTGACTTCAGTAAGGTTAAACGATCATACAGTACATGTACTCTGTTAGCAGGGGTCTCTTAAAGCAACACCAAAGAACTTTCCCTCTGTCGCACGCACGCAATTTGTTTATCCAGCACCGGCTTTGCAAATAACAATGTCCACAGACAAGGTAGAATATGTTGCACGATTTATGAAAGTACGATGTATTGCGACATCAGACGCAAGTCAAATTTGTAGTTTCTTATGTCTCAATCTATCGAACTACAGATCCACTACCCGATCTGGCAAACGTACATAGTGCGGTTATAGCCGATAAAGGGCCGCAAAGCGAATGCAAAAGTGCCGTTCACCCTGTTACGAGTTGATGAACCACTGAAACGATTTTGGAAACATTATTTTAAGGTACAAAAAACTCTTTGGTGTTGCTTTAAATATTCCAGCAATGTGGCTCACCTCCCTGTCTTAGCTTAGCTTACTTCACACACACAACCACAAAATCTTGATTTATTGTTTAATAAAGGAAAATTAATATAATTAATATAATAGATGCAAACAGGCATCTTTTTTTCTCTCTTTAATGGTGAGAGAGTCTCGTGGGAAAACAGCCCGGGTAGCCAGTCAATGCTGTAGTCAATGATATTTCATGTCATCCCCAGAGAAATGCAATGAGTGTTTAAAGAGCTGTCTATGGACTTATGGCCTTATCATTTTACAAGAAATTCTCAATAAAATTTAAAGCGATATGTTCCATAGATGCCCAAACAGAGACACCATTAATAATGCTGACATCTCCTAGATGAACCACAAATATGTTTATTGATTTTTCAAAACGCTTTTGAAAAAAAATCATCTGAAGGCTGGACCCACATCGTGGGAATTCATCATGCAATCCAGAGACAGGAGATGGAAAGACTGTATCTATCCCTATTGAATATTTGGGTGCCTGTTGAACAGGGCTGTTAAAGAGCATATAGATCTTCCCCCCATTCTTTTTGGATCAATATGCTGCAGTGGAAAAGGCCAAAGGTGAACCTCACTGGAGGAGGCATGTGCAGTGCACATGGTTTCCCTTGCACAGTCCGGGAGAGAAATACTCAACAAAAATAATGACTCCAAAATCTCTTTACCTGGGAGCAATGCTATACCGTTTAAAGGCACAATCTGAGTCACTCCTCTAGGCAGTGAAAAAAAGGCATCACATCACTCCTACAGCTTCCAGTTGATAATAGTGCCTTCCTCTCTCCTGCTGCAACCCTGACATGTTTTTTGTTTTTTCAGCATCTCCTACAGAGTCAGTAATGTACCTGAAGCAGTCGACACCCACTGGACCCCCATTTTAAAAAAGAGACCTCCTACATACACAGCCAAGATTTTTTGCTAGGCTCATCTGCAGTATCTACCCACTATCCCCACAAAGGCCTGACAGAGAGGCTGTTTCTGGCAATGCAGACAAGCTCAAGTCCACAGTCCAACAGCAAATAATTTTCTCATGCTCATGACATTACTGGTCCCTATTTGATTCTGCTCCTTTTCAGAAGTCATCCATTATCATGCATCACAAAAGGACGTTAAAAAGATCTCTACATGAGTTGTGTTATCACAGCCTTTCTTACAGCTTTGTTCTTGTGATCCTATTTTGGGGAAACAGCATACTATCCCAAATACAAGCAGGTGGCATTTCTGCCATGTCATATGCATTTCTATGAGATATCAAACCCATGGTCAATTCTGTCATGTCCCTGTGATGCTAGGATCTCTACAAAACTAACAGCCCAGACAATACTAGGAGTAGGCTAATAAGAGCACACTGCAGGACAACCTGTAACGCTGGAGGATTGAGGAGGAGATTTGATGAGGCATGATTCTACTACACTAACACTGCACCACCCCTTATATCATACAGAGGTTTACAGCACAGAGAGAACACACTTATCTCATGGGAGTGTTTCTTCTTTCAGCTTCGTGACAAAAAAAGCTCCTGTGCATCCATGCCAAACTCATAAACAAATCTGGAATGTTCTGTCACACACACAGTATCAAGCCTAAACAAAACATAAAAGGGATATCCATAAAGGGAATACCTGAGATGATGAACATTTCCAGTGACAAAGGAGAGAAAAAACAGGTAAGGAAGAGAAAAGAAAACATGGAATCAAAGAAGAGAGTCAGCGGTAGTGTTGCATTAAGATGTGCCGCCGTGGAGAGCGGGTTTGACTGCATAAATAATGCTGGTTCACTGGCTCAGCACAAGATCCATCTACATCCTGACTGGTGGAAATGCTGCTCCGCTCTTCCGCTCAGAAAAACAAAAATCAAATGTGACAGGAGGCATGAACATATTTCCCTTCTTTTGTCAGGCCTTGATTCTCACGACGGAATCTCCTTGCACTGCGGGAAACACCGAGGGGGTGTCCCACACTGCAATAACAACTTATTTCATGGCATCGTTCCTCTCCCACGGTACGCCCTGTGATCCCTAGGTATCCAATTACCTAAAATACTGGAAACGAGTGATCCCAAACGATGAAAAATGTAGCTATATTATTGAAGGTTTATGCAGTCACGATTTTACGCAGTTCTATCATTGACTGCAAAGATAATAGAAAGAGTGGTTTCATTGTCGTCTTCAATTACGAAAAACACCCGGCGATTCCGTTGAGAAAATGAGAATGACCGATTTAACTATATCATCCACCCTACTCTTAAAAAATCCCTTTTATTCTTAACGCGCTCATGCGTGAAAGACGCACCACTCGTGGTTTCTGATTATGTCCGGTCTTTGGCACAGAAATCTAAGTTCCCTCAGCTTACTTTTACGCCGCCCCTGGGAGAATGGAGAGACAAGTGTGCTCTTGAGTCCTAAATTGGACCCTCCCGGAGAAAATCTATCGATCGAAGTTGGCTTTAAATCCTAGGGTTTTGAAAAAAGCCGAATAAACATTTATTTATGGGCTCTGGGACTCGCACCAGGACGTACTTCTTCACATGCCTATACACACAATACACGCTCACACACCAGTTCTCCACTTAACTGGCATAACTTGCGTCGTAGGCTCAAGATATCCCAATTCTCCTCTGACCAAACTGAATATAACATATTTCATGTTGCTGCATTTGAAATCGAACATGAAAGCAAGGCATTCTTTGTGGCAGAACGCATACCTTCTACTTTCGTCAAGGTGAGCACTGGGCTGTTGCAGGCGGAGAGCGGGGCGACCCTGGCCGAATGTTTCTTCATTATATCGAGCTCGGATAGGCAGAGCTCTGCCCGCGTCGGCTACATCCCTGTGGCTGGTGTTTTTCCAATCGGTTAGACTGAGTGAGCTTTTAATGTTCCCTTTCTTCTCCTCTTCGTCCTCCGTTTTGCACTCTCTCCCTCTCCGTGCTTCCTTTCCCTCGCACTCCCACCCTCTCCCTGTTTCTTTTTTCTCTCTCGTCTGGTTCCCCTCCCTCCCTGGATCCGCAGCGCACTCCCGGATAGCCGTCCCGTTCCTCTCTCACTGGTGACATGAGCGATTGCTGCAATTTGCGACGTCACGACGGTTTTTCTTTCTCCCAAAAGCTCCATCTCCCACTTTGTATTCCACATCTCCTGACCCTTCCCGGACAAGTCCCCGAGGGAAAGCATGTAGACCCGGCCCCACCTGACAGAGCTGATCGCTCTTGATGGGAGCATGGACGGATTATGAACTTTTGGGCCCCTGGGCACAGATGTATTAAGGGCCCCCCACTAATTGTCACATATGTGGAAGGGGGGGTTTGGGGGTCCTCCCCCAGAATTTTTTTAATTTGTTTGATGTGATTTCCTGTATTGGTGCATTTTGGGGATGGCCAATACTAAATTCGGTAACACTTTATAATAACTACACACAATTCATCATTTGTTAAGCCTTTGTTACTTATTAGTTAATGGTTTGTTCATCATTAGTAATTTCTTGTTCATACATAATTTATCATCAGTAAAGCATTTGTTCACACAGTTATAAATGGTTTGTTCATAGTAAATAAGCCTATCAAAAAATATATTTGTAAGTACATGATTTATACTTAATAAATAATGAAACAACCGCTTATAAATGAAATCATTTTCACATTATAAACCAGTTGCAAATTATTACAAAATGCTTTGTTCATCATTTCTGATTAGTTATGGTGAGGATACATATTTTATAAACCACTTCTTAATACTATAATTCATGATTAACTCAGGAGTTACAAGTGGTTAGTTAATGATATTTTGTGAGTTTATCTAAAGTGAGGACTTTCTATGCCTTGCAACACATTTTCACACTCATTAATTTAGCAGTCAAGCGACATACAAATGTCAATTATATCAATTGACACAACAGTGAAAGCCGGGAATCGAACCCCCAACTTTTCAGGCTACTGCATGCTAGTCCAGTACCTTATCCACTACACTATCTTGGCCCAGATAGAAACACCTACAACTATGCAAGAGTTTCTGTTTTCTTCTACTACACACTGTGTAGTAGATGCATGTAGTATTAAACATCTGTAAACTATTATTAAATGCTGTATTCTTTGTTTGTAAAGCATTATTCCTACATTAATTCTAATCTGTAAATCATGTTTACACACAGTTAAAAATGGTTTGTTCATAGTAAACACGCATATCTCTATTATATTTTTGAACTGGCTGTTGTAATACCACTGGACAGAGGTAGTGTAGTGGATATGGAGCCGGGTTAGCATGCAGAAAACTGTAAAGTTGGGGATTCAAGCCCCGGCGTCCACCAATGTGGCTTTGCCCTTTAATTTCATTGACATGTGTAAGTTGCTTTGAGTGAAAGTGTCTGCTAAATGAATAAATGCAAATGTAAACTTTATAACTCATTTGTAAATGTGTTGCAAGGCATAAAACGTCCTCACTTTAGATGAGCTCACAAAATATCATTAACTAACCACTTGTAACTCCTGAGTTAATCATGAATTATAGTATTAGGAAGAGGTTTATAAAATATGTATCCTCACCCTAACTAATCATTAGTGCATGTGTATGTAACAACTGTTAAATAATGGAACTATTACTTCATCAAAAACATATTATTGCATAATTTATTAAGTATTCATAATAATATATTAACATATTTCAGATATAGGCTTATTTACTATGAACAAACCATTTATAACTGTGTGAACAAATGCTTTACTGATGATAAATTAAGTATGAAAATAAATTACTAATGATGAACAAACCATAAGCTTAATAAATGATGAATTGTGTGTAGTTTTTATAAAGTTTTACCCTAAATTCATAGCCTACATCCTGATTTTTTTATATTGAGGCAATGATTCCATGCAAAGGCTTGGGCTTCAGGGCCCCCTGACCCCTATGGGCCCCTGTGCCTGGGCCCGGTAGGCCCGAGCAGTAATCCATCCCTGGATGGGAGGCACTGCAGCACATCGGCGATTGGAATAATGTTTGACAAATGTTTTGAAGACCCTGCTGGCTGCGGTATTCTCAAGGGAACCTCAACTTTAAGAGAAGTCACCAGATGGAAAACTTAAGTGTACCAGCTTTCTGTGTTCCTGTTTTATTATGAGACAGGTCACAAAGGATGCTCATGGATCCCTGGATATTCAAAGGAAATGCAGACCCTTCAGATGTCTTCTCAATCAGAGAGGAACGTGACGTGACGTGAATGTGTCTTACACATTCTTTTAACATCCCAATGAAGTATGTTTCAGCTCTTCAAACTTCCTCTGGACCCTGCCACAGTGCTAAATCACCTCATGTTTCATCGCACTGCCAACAGTCCCTGTTGTGACTTCCACAGTGTTCTAGTCCAAATGCCCCAGAGCTTAACACTAACATCCACTTTCCTTGCTTGTTGTTTGGTAGCTGACTGACACCTGGAGCTGGCTGACCTGACACTGAACCTCCTCCAAGCATTTACACACACACACACAACACAGAGAGAGAGGACATACATGTCTACCTCATTGCTTTCCTGTTCCATTTTGATGGTAGCGTTAACTGCATTGGCAACAACGTAACACACAGAGTACTTCAAAGATAGCATGAAAACTAATTCTATGATTGTGTGTGTGAATGAGTGTGTATGTGTGTGTGTGTGTGTGTGAGAGAGAGAGAGAGAGTGTGTGCATGAATTCTGGGCATTTGACTGTGCGTGTGGGTGTGCGCCTTGCCATTTCTCAGAGAAGCCACCTGAATAATTCACTGGCCAGACTCCTCGCACAAGCAGGCAGCCCATCCATAACTGGGCCATGGAGAGAGAGCCCAAGCTGCCCCCTGCTCCCTCTTTCTTTCCCCTTTCTATCCTCCTGGAGCTTTGACCGTTTTCATCTCTCATCTCCGTCTGTGCTGATGGGACCAGGGATAGTTGAGAAGTGGAGTGTGTGTGTGTGTATGTGTGTGTGTGTGTGTGTGTGTGTGTGTGTGTGTGTGTGTGTTGGGGCGTGGGGTCCTCTGTGTACTGAGAAAGGTCTGAACAGTTCACAAATGGGATCTTATTCAGGATCCTCCCAGTGTAATATTTACACAGAGCAGAGAAGCTGGTCTTGAAGCTGTCTGCATCCATCTCATCATATTTTTTCCCTGCAGTGTGGTAAACTGATCTTGATGAATGAATTCC
>NC_063206.1:16968173-16975673 GCF_017589495.1 Alosa alosa | reverse complement strand
ATTCATTACACCCATGAGCTAATTGAAAGAATACAACAGCACAATTCTCACGTGGGAAGGGACATATTCTCATGGGTATTCCCAACTACTCAGCAAGGCAAATCATGCCAAATCACTGAGCGCCATGGCAACTGAGGCAAAAGGGAAAGACATAGTTTCCAACCCCAAACTCTTACATGCTCAAACATATGCCCATATGATGTTATTTAAAGCCTGCAGATAAAAAATATGCCGTGCGTGCTCATCTCCAAGTAATTTAGATTCATTATCATTCATTATCATTACATTATCATTAGATTCATATCATATCGTTATCAAACACATGTTCAATAAGTCACAGTTCACACTGTACATGATCAGAGGATGTCCACAGGGACCACCCCCTCAACCTGAGCCTGATGTCCAGTGGAACAAAGAGGAGGCCATGGAATATATGGAACATTCCTGTCCGAACGGCTCTTAACGCCTTAATTTCATTAATGCATAATGGCACCTAACGGCCACTGCACTTCACAAACTGTCCGTCATTAAACTTTCATCAGAGTTGAAGTTGCTGGGATGGAGTGGCATTATCAATTCATTAGATGGGCCAGGACCCTGTTAATGAAAGTGTGTTAGGTTAAGTGTGAGCCATAATGAATAGTGGAGTTTATCTTCTCTTTGAGGGGAAAGGTGTGTCTAGGGAGAACAGAGGACCATGCAAGACAAGACCAGATGAGAGGAGACTAGACAAGACAAGACAAAACAAGACAATACAACACAACACAGATGCTGACTCTTTTCTACTTGTGTATTCAGCATACATACTGTTTTCTCTGGATGCCCAAAGGTTAAAACACAAACACACACACACACACATACACATGCAAGAATACACAACCACTCAATGCCATGTTCTCTGTTCTCTAGCTCTCAAAATCATAAACATGTGCAAATAAACACACACACACACACACACACACACACACACACACACACACACACACACACACACACACACACACACACACACACACACACACACACACATTCATCCACTGCACAGGCAAAATATATGTGTTTTCATTTGAAGCTTTATCTGTATAAAGCAGGAGCATAAAAACGTAACAAATTTACATGGTTACAATTAAATGTACATTGCACACATTTTTTATGCATCACCATTCAAGATACAAAATCTCTTCTCTATTTCCCCACACTAAAAAATGAAGATAGACTCAAGTCCACAGATGATGCACAGGTCCACTGAGAAGCTCCAAAGCAAGTAGGAAAGGACCCTGCCATCTCACGCCCTCCAAGTCTGAAACAATCATTAGCGGCAGGTTTCTAACTGCCACATTTACACTCACACCTTTGCTGTGCACCACAGTTCCTTCGTAGGCTGGCCCTCTACAGCTGGTGCAACTCTGCAGCTGGTGCGACTCTCTCTCTCTTCTCTCTCCCCCACACTGAGCGCAGGCTGCCCAGGAGTCCTGTGCATCACTCCCACCCTCGCCAGTCACTCTGACTCAAGCCAACAGGGACACCTTGTGGGGGCTGAGATGTATGTCACATGGCTACTAGAACAGCTGTTGCACCTCAGTTGGGAGTAGTGGTAAGGGTAGATATACCTTTTAATGAGGATTTGTTTGAATGTTTCAGTGGATTGAATTTTCAAGGAAGGTTTGATTTCAATTGTATAATGCCAATATTGTATTTTTGAGGCTTTCCTGTTCTGAGAGATGCGAGAAGGCTACACAATAAAAGAGAATTGCAGGGAAAAGAGGGACATGGTTGGGTATCAGTCATAGCTATTTCTACCACAGCTCACATCCTTATTGCCATGATCCCTCAGCTTGGGAAGGAAGTAGGCCTACTGTACATTGTTATGCTCCACAGCTTCGGCAGTTTGCGCTGTTTGCCTGTCAGTTCACAAATTTGCCTGCAGGGGGAGCTCTGGGCCCATTCTCTCTCAGCTCAGCAACTCAACAGGCAATAATACTCATGCAGCTTACTGCCTCCACCAGAGTAAACAGCCTACAAGTATGTTTGAGTTTGTGTATTACGTGCACAGGCTTGTCTCTGAGTGTGTGTGTGTGTGTGTGTGTGTGTGTGTGTGTGTGTGAGAAAGAGAGAGAGAGAGGGAAGGAGCGATAGAGAGAGAAAGAGAGATGAAAAAAGAAAGAAAACATAATTTCAGTAGCACTTTCATCAGGGCACGGCGAATGAGCCGGTGTAAACAAGCAGCTCAGAGTGGTACACGCTATTGAGTGGACAGAGAGAGAGAGAGAGAAACAGAGAAAACCAGTGGTAGTGTATCATTGCAGAGAAGTTTCCATCACCCCTTCACTTTTAACACTTTAAACACACACAATCACACAATCACACACACACACATACACACACACACACACACACACACACACACACACACACACACACACACCCGCTATGCAATGATACTGTATACTCTAAGGAGATGGGGAGAGAGAACTTATGAGAGTAAAAAATGTAGAGAGAGAGGGGAAAAAAGTCCGCAACACCAGTATATGCTCCCAAGTTATAGTTTAATTACCGTGACGTTTCGGGCCCACTCAAGCCCTTCATCAGACGTGACACGCCCTTCACGCCTGATGAAGGGCTTGAGGGCCCCAAACGCCACGTAATTAAACTATAACTTGGGAGCATATACTGGTGTTATGGACTTTTTTTCCCCTCTCTCATCGTAAGTGTTTTGTCCAGCACCCAGGATTAGATCGGGATGTGTGTGCGTTTTTTCCTCTTTATACTAAAAAATGTAGAAACATCTTTGGGAGAAGAGACAGAATACTGTGTCCATTAAGAAGGAGGGCAGGGCAAAGACTGAGAAAGAGATACAGTAAGAGGAGCGATATGATGATAGAGTGCAAGGCGGAGGGAGGAAAAGGGGTGATGATGATGAGGACACGGGGGAGGGATGAGGAGTGGAGGAAAAGAGGGAGTTTGAGTGAAAAGATGCAGAGAAATTGAATTGATGGAAAAGGGATCCTGGCTGGCACACTCGGCATAACAGCACGGAGCTAAAAGCCTCTCCAGCACGGCTACCACACCGCTGTTTTTCTTTCATCTGTTCCATCTCTTTCTCTCTCTCTCCTGTTCGCTCTCTCCTTTGTTTGCTTCGGGGAACATCATTAGAAAGGAGGGTTTGTCACACACCAATCTCTCTCACACTCGTCCCCACCGTACACTCTCCCTTCTTCTCCCACTCACTCCTCTCTCCCTCTCTTCTTCCTCCATCGTCTCCCTCTCTCCCAGCTCTCTCTCTCTCTCTCTCTCTCTCTCTCTCTCTCTCTCTCTCTCTCTCTCTCTCTCTCTCTCTCTCTCTGTGAGATTGTTTCTCCAGTGCCACTCTCCACTCTCTGCTGCTGATGCAAAGCAGAGCCTTAACTGTGTGCCCTGAGGCAGGAGAGGGAGAAGAGACAGGAGAGGTTCCCACTGGACACCTGAGCAACTGAGTGTGTGTTTGTGTGTGTGTCTGTGTGTCTGTGTGTGTTTGTATCATGTGTGTGTAGGAGGGGGCTGCTGTCAACAGACTCATCACATAGCCTGGCTCTTCCATTACCAGTCCCCCAAGTCCCTCTGATGATGTGCTGCTGACCTCTGTGGGAGGCCGGGCCAGGCCCGCCACGTGCCCACGGCAGCCAATTCACAACCGCTCCAGGAGCCGGCCACCAGCGGGGCCCTCCTCCCCAAACCAACTCCCCGGACGCGGCTCACACAGCCTGGGTTGACGCACACACACACACACACACACACACCCTCCTCCCCCACCGGCCGGTTCTCTGCCACGCCACCGTCACACCGGCGCTGCACGACTGAATGTTCTCAGCTCCCGATCAATCGATCAAAACTGGTGCTGTTTTAGGCCTATCCAATCAATGAGTCGGCACAATGCTTTTATCAGCAATCTCTGCAGCTCGCCAGTCGATTGGCCAAAAAAACCCGCTAGAACTATATTCAACAATTTGTGATCTTAAAATATTCACAGATTGGCAAGCCATAGCTGAGGGCCGACCACAGCCAAACAATGTGCTAGTGTTTCATGGATGCCAATTTCATCGTCACAGAGTTGCCAGAAGGTTTGAAAAATACTATAATTCAGTTTCAATACATTCATGTCAGCCTGACGTTCATAACATAATTATGTCTGAGAACTAGGGCTGTCAATCGATTAAAAAATTGAATCGAACTAATTACATACTCTGTGATTAATGAATCTAAATTATTCACATATATAATTTTTGCTGTGAAAGTATTTAAAATATTTAAATTCAAATGAATCATTGAATAATCAGCATTAGTGACATTAAAGTTCAAAAACTCTTTTATTATTATTTTCACTGTTCAAATAATGGCCATAATAATCTATGATATGACCTAATATGCTGAGCAAATAAATTCAAAAGTGCTTCGGGAAGAAGTTATTTTTCTCATACAAGGCATTTCAGGCCACAGATATAACCTATGGGACACAAGGAAAATAAATTAACATTCCCCTCAATGTCAACACTATTTCTTTGCATTGATGTGCGACTTTAGAGTTGACAAGCTCCGGTGATTTGCAAATTCCTTGCTGCAGACTTTAGAGGACTTTATTTTAATCAACACTTTATTTTTATCAACACCATCAGGCCTTTTTTTTTTAAGTAAATGTTCCAATCAATGATCTATGCAGCACATTTTCTTCTCTCCTTCATTTTACAGTCTAATGGTTACTGACTAGAACGGCTCGGGGTTAAAGGTCATACGGAATCGATTAATCGCCGCAATTTTTTTTTATCAGTTATTTTTTCTCAAATTAATTAATCGAAATTAATCAGTTATTTTGACAGCCCTACTGAGAACATGCTTGAACCAGTCAATCTGTTCATGAGTCAGAGAACCATGGTGTGGCCTTCGGGTCAGTAGATCTGTGCCCTAACATCAGGATTGCTTTTCACGTTCAGGTCTTTTTTTGTCATTTCTACTTCATATGGGGGCTAATTGATCCTTGTGAGCTGAATCCCAGGAGTGTGACTCATGCCCCTAGATCACACACACGTCAGATTGTCCAGAGTGAGACACTGTCAGAGCGCATGAGTGAGGACAGGAGATTTCAGAGGCCAGGTGGATAAAGAATAAGGAGCGACTTAACAGGTTATAAAAAAATCCAATTATGTAGCCATAAGAGCAGAGGTGATAAAGAATAAACGAAAACGATAAACGAAAATATTCTGTCGCCAACTATACTGCTAGGCTCCGATGTCTGATGACAATGTTCACTCAACGTTCTGTATTTATGGTGGTGAATTATTCAAAGGCAGGGAAGTCAACAGAAGAGGTGCATGTAGTCTGTGTATGTTTAAAGGGACACCAGGCAACGTTTTCGTGTTAATTAATCATCTTCGTAAGTCGGAATATGGTTAAATGAGTCATTATGGGGCGAATGAAGGCTCTCTCGCCCGCCCTACTGCCTGTAGGAAGAATATCCCACTTGCAAGTTCGGTGTATCCTACCCGCCGACCAAAGCAGGATCAGTTTACAGCACAGAGGCAGGCTAACGAAACGCTAGAGATTGTTGCAAACGTGTGTATAATGGCAGAGCCGGCGAAGAAGCAGTGAAAACCCTTGACGGAAGACACAAAGAAAAGGAAAAGAGCTTCAGACTGAGCGAGGGGGAGTTTCGTAGAGAAAAAGCATCAGGCTTGCCTGGTGTCCCTTTAAAACATTACTGTAAATCCCACAAATGGCCTACACAACTGCCTACAACACCCCCAAGGCTTTTTTTTTTAAGATGATGAGGAAAATGGGTAATCCTGATCTTGTCAAAAATACCCCATTATCAGCACAATCCAACCAGTCCTCTGTTCTGCTCTTCTGTATCTTCACGAGTAGTGGGAGAGTATGAGCTGCTCCACCTTGATCAAGCTGTGCTGTAATCGCATGTGAACCTGATTACCGATCGCAAACCCCAGCGGATGGTTATGAACCAAGCCCCAAAAGAGAGCGTAGCGGGCAAGCTGTCAGTGTTAGATTGGAGAAGGGAGAGATGCTGTACCTTCACACAAACACACACACACTTTACAACCCCCGTTTAATCACTCCCACTCTACAATATAAAAAAAGCCCAGGGGAAAAAAGCGAATGTGATTGTAAATCAGATATATTCTGCTGATTGGATATCATTATTTTCTGTGAATGAAAAACTATCTCAGCAGGAAATGTCCATCATGAGGCAGGCTGATGAGATGTCACTCTGACCCAGATCACCTGATCCTCACTAGTGTCGTGGTCACAGAGTAGCGGTGAGCAGTAAAGGACCTTTCAAACTGACTGAGTCACTTAGACAGATTGATGACCGCTCTAACAGTGAATCTACAATTCCAGGGTCCTGCAGTTTTTCCACTCTGGCATTGTCCATTGGGCCCTTATCACTACATTCACAAAGACTACTCCATCTTTCTCTCTTTCTTTCTCTCTCTCCTCACTCCCTCCCTCTCCCTCTCTCTCACACACATGCAACGGTTTGTAATCCTTGCAATGTAGTTGTGCCATCCCTCATCGCATTTATATTGTCTCTGTCTGCCCACTGTAAGTGTGTGTGTGTGTGTGTGTGTTGGGGGGGTTGGTGCTGAGCAAAAAAGTTGTGTCTGCAACATCTCACACTAAATGTCGCGTGCGTGCTGCTGTCAGCCGGTCCCAAAGTTTCCCACACCCCTTAACCGATTTAAGCCCTGAAACGAAAACCTCCCACCCTGCCAACGTACAGTCACCAGGGCCCATTGCACAATAAGAAACTCAGTGCACTGTACTGCCCCTTCCCCTGAAAGCATTGAGTAACAGGCTTCTCCCTGGCAAGCGTTGAGTAACCGACGCGGGGGCCTGGGTGCCTGGTCATCAGCGTCGTTAGGGGGAGTTTGGACGTTGGATAACCAGGGCCAGGGGGGCGAGCGAGCACGAGCAGGACCGCGATCGGGGTCTTCCTGTCTCAAGGGAGCGGAGCAGAGACGAGCGATCTCGCCCCACTGTCTGGCGCTGGGCCTCCCAACATCCTCCTCCTCCATTGGTTGTCCGCTCCGATCTGTCATCCCCCGGCTTCCGTAATTGCCTTGACCAGCATGGAGCGGAGGCTCAGTGGGCCGCGCCTGCTCTGCATGGTGGCGTGTGTGTGTGTGTGTGTGAGTGTGTCTGGGGGAGCAGTAACTGTGACTAGTAGTGACATGGACGTTGGTGGGGGAGGGCTCTTGTTGCTCGCTCCTGATAAACTGTATTCCTTAGCTGACTGTCTCCTCTGTGTCAATATTTTTGCAGTTACAGTACCTGAATAGGCATGGCTTGAATGTATAATTGCTCAAGATTTTTTTTATTTTAAAATATTTATTCAAAGCTACTATATATATATATATATATATATATATATATATATATATATATATATTAATATTTTAATAGCTAATATATATATATATATATATATATATATATATATATATATATATATAT
>NC_063206.1:16910673-16963173 GCF_017589495.1 Alosa alosa | reverse complement strand
CCCTTTCAGCAGCTCCACCGTGTTTTGAAATAGAACAACTGTTTAAACAGCCTTGAACTTTTGACCCCTACCCACAATAACATCATCAGCGTAGGATTATGCACAAGCTTGTGTAATAAACTTAATGCAGGCACACATCCAATGTAAATGTATCAGTGTGTGGACTGTCAGTAAAACAATGACTTGTTAGGACTGGTGGTATACAGAATTGACAGATATGCCCTCTGCATAGGAGTGTGAAAGGTCTAAAGCCAAGCACACACCTAAGTGACTTCAAAAGCACTAGCTGCAATGCTGTCTCTTCAGTCACCTTGCATTGCCTCTGTGTGGTGAAAGAAATAATGCTACAACACACTGCATATACTACTGTCCATGGACATCTAGAATGCAAATTCTTGTTCTGTGCAATATGTGGAAATACAAAGGCGTGAATATATAAAACATAAGCAAAGCAGTGCTTCCTCTGCATTTTTTTTATATTACTCTTGCTCACTGCAGATAGTTTCAATCATTATCAAACTAAACCAAGAGTACAGTATGTTTGATATGTATGTTTGAAAATGTTTGATAATGATTTGCAAATGGCACTGGGTCCTCCCTTACAAAAAACTCAGTTTCAAAATTGCTGTTTTTTGAGTGTCAATTTTCAGGTTGCAATTTCTCAAATTGCAAATTGTTTAAATGCAAGAATGCAGTATTTTGGGCATGAACTACTTCAGAGAAAACGCAGTATAACTGCATTTTTGTGTCCCATAACTGCAGTTATTTTTGTAAGGGTTGGGTCTTTTGGTTGTGGAAGAAAGAGGAGACAGAAGGAAACAGTTGTATTCAGCTGTATAAGATCTAGTCATCCAGAGGCAAAACACTAACTACCACAATTGCCTCTCAAGCAAATATCTCCTGTGCTTCTTGGTAGGTAGGAAAGCTAAACAGTCAATCAGAGCAACCTTTTTCTCGACGGCTCGGAGGCAGATTCACAACCAAGCCGACAGAGTTCCATCTGTGTCAACGGTGCTGCGCACTCAGCACTGATTTGGGCTGCACACGTCCTACCATCGGCGTGATGTACACTGCACTTTAGAGGAAAAGGAGCAACAAAAAGAGAGAAATGAATGAACAATCAAACCTTTTCTTGCAAGATAATACTGATGATACAAGAGAAGTCTTTAAAGCTGATTGGGAGATGCCCACGATTATCCTAAAACAGATCAATTGTTTTTGTGCTTGAAACAAGCAAAATCTGACTAGAATGTGCAACGAGACATGATGTTGAACGATGATGCCAGGGTCTATTGGCTTGATACCCCTACAATCAATGAAAGTTATATAGGATAACTACTCTCTGTTTCCTTCCTTGGCCTCATCAGAAATCATTATTGCCCAGTGGACAACTAGCTCATTAGAACTATGTGTAGTGCTAATGAGCTATTCATACAGCCATTGTGGGGGCAAGATGCTGAGATCTGCAAAAGGATTCAGTTACTGCATAACAGTTTCTACAGACCGAGCAGACAGATTCATCTGTATGTTTTAATGTTATTCAAAAAGCATGGTTGGAAGCAGTAAGCTGATAAATAATACATCAAAGTGGCTAAATTATACATTAGTTGCTCATCACATTAGTGGTTAGCTAATATTTTGTGGAATTTCACCACACATCTGTTTAATTAAAGATGGTTTCCTTCTGTTTAAAATTAACTTAAAATAATATCTTAACATGTGATCATGTCCCCAGAACTTTCTAGAAGCCAGTCTAGAAGCCTGAGTGGTATTACACTAAGTGTAATGAATGAGTGTAAGTAAGTAAGTAAGTAAGTAAGTAAAGTAAGTAAGTAAATGTAATTTATAAAGCACATTTAAACACAGCATAAACTGACCAAAGTGCTGTACAGTGGATAACTAAAAAGACAAATAATACAGAAAAACACATTGGACCAATAGTCAATAATTCAATAAAACATGAATACAAGGAAACATTCAATATCATCAGGGCACACAACACAGAAATACATACAGTAGGATGAGCAGAAGTACAGGGTTAGGGAACAAGGAATGCCAGGGAGTAAAAGTGGGTCTTTAGCCTTGATTTGAAGGCAGAAATGGAGGGGACAGATCTAATATCCAGGGGGAGTCCACAGACGTGGAGCAGCAACTGCAAAAGCTCTATCACCACTCTGTTTGAGCTGTGAGCGCGGCACATGCAGAAGCCCTTTATTTGAGGATCTCAGGGACCTTTGAACTGAGTAGGGCTGTACAAGGTCAGTGATGTATATTGGGGCCAGTCCATTAAGTGCCTTAAAGGACAAGTTCGGTATTTTACACTTAAAGCCCTGTTTTCAGATAGTTTATGATTAAATAGAACGTTTAAGATTGAAATTTGGACACATGCTGCTGTCCTGAGAATTTTCGGTTTCTGTGGTAGCGCCCCCTCCTCCAGAACGCTGCATAGGTGCACTGGAACAATCCTTCCTAAAACGCATTAAACTTTCGTTTACAAAGACGTGAAACTCACCGAGTGGTCAGGGGTGTTCACTGATATGCTCACACAAAAATCACTGCAAAAGATTCTTTCCAACAGGTTTTATCGTAGTTTTTGTCCAACTCCATTGACTTGTATTGGATGTGCTGTGAGGTACGGGTATTACTCCGCTGCCGGAAAAGGATATTGGGTTGTTTGTATTCTTTCTGTAGTCTTATGCAGTCGCGGTATCGTAGGCTACTACCTATGGCTACTACGCTATCCAAATTATTGTCACGTCCAACCATGGCTAATGCTAAAATGTCTTGGAACTTGCACGATGTGAATGATAGCCTACGTGAATCATTACGTTTTCATCATGAAAGTTCCACAGCCAAAAAAATAGTAAACGTACAAAATCATCTTCTGCTGACAAAATCATCTTCTGCGATCTTCTGCTTCTTCTGTGTATTCAATGAAATGCCAGTGGTTTGCTTGTAATTGGCAAGACGGTGTAAGGTGCATTATCGCCACCAACTGGGCTGGAGCGTCTATTATTCAAGCTCTCAACGGAAGAATGCACGGGTGTGAGGCGTTTGGAAAAATAGCTCCACAGTTTTACAATGGTAAACACCTGTTGGAAAGCATCTTTTGCAGCGATTTTTATGTGAGCATATCAGCGAACACCCCTGACCACTCGGTGAGTTTCACGTCTTTGTAAACGAAAGTTTAATGCGTTTTAGGAAGGATTGTTCCAGTGCACCTATGCAGCGTTCTGGAGGAGGGGGGGCGCTACCACAGAAACCGAAAATTCTCAGGACAGCAGCATGTGTCCAAATTTCAATCTTAAACATTCTATTTAATCATAAACTATCTGAAAACAGGGCTTTAAGTGTAAAATACCGAACTTGTCCTTTAAAAACAAATAATAAAACTTTAAACTGAATCCTAAAAAGAACTGGGAGCCAGTGGAGGCCAGCATGGGGGAGATGTGCTCACGCCTCCTGGTGCCAGTTAGAAGACGCACAGCTGCGTTTTGGACCAACTGCAGATGTCTAAGTGAGGATCAGGGGAGGCCAAGGTAGAGGGAATTGCAATAATCCAGCCGTGATGTAATAAAGGCATGGATAACTTTCTCAAGGTCATTGTGAGATAGGAAAGATTTGAGGCGGGAGATCATTCTGAGCTGGTAAAATCTATTTTTGACAACAGAGCTAATCTGTTTGTCAAAGCAGAGTTCGGAGTCAAGAATGACACCCAGGTTTCTGGCATAGGGTTTGACAGATGGGGTGAGGTGACCTAAGTTTTGCACTACAATGCATCTTGCCTTGGGAGGACCAAAAATGATGACTTCTGCCTTGTCACTATTTAGCTGGAGGAAGTTGTTAGCCATCCAATTTCTGATGTCTTCAAGACAGACCAGAAAAGATTGTATGGAGTCCCTAGATTTTAGAGGCAAGTACAGCTGTGAGTCATCCGCATAGAGGTGAAAAGAGATGTAATGCTTTAGTGTTATTTTTTTCAGTGAGCAGCTTAGGACACCAGGAACTGAGCCTATGTCAGTCAAAGATGACAATACCAGTGATGGGCTGCGAGAGCAGACAGTGACATACGCTAAGGCATTAAAATGCTGCTTGTTTGTCAGGATACTTTTTCACTGATTTATTTTAAAAATATGAGCTATGAGTGTGAATGTTTTATATTCCATCCCCTAATTCTGTTTTACTGGTTTATTTGACAAATAATCTATATGGATTTGCTCTATAAAGACCTTTTGTCTGTTTGGGATTGTTTTGAGAGCCTATTGATGTATCTCAGAATAAAGGAATGTCCACAACATTAGTGATGTTTTTTTTGTGTGTGTGAATGTATTTTACTTAACTCATTGAATGTAGCTGGATACTCATGAACGCATGTCTCTAATAGCCACAATAGGAGTAATTTTAGCAACACCGTATTTTGTGTGGCCCATAACCACCAGTGGATCATGAAAATGTGCCAAAATTCACATTCCTTGCTTGTTGTTGGTACATTAATCCCATTCAGATTGCCACTTATCTGAGATGTAAGAGTTCAGTATAGGTTTAAGGTCTGGGGCAGGGATTTGACATTCTGTGACTTCTTCATTGAGGGCTTACTTATCAGCACTGTCCACGTTCTCATTTCCCCTCAGACCAACATGGCCTGGGACCCAGCAAAAAACTACACTCAAGTTCTGGTTCTTTAGACGTTCTAGTTGATCAAGCTCAGCTTTGGTTGTACTTTTTGCGTGACATTAAAGCCTACTGGAAAGATTTTTAATTGCAATTTAATTGAATGCAATTTACTTTTACGATTAAATAAAATAAATGTATCCCTCTCACCCATAGTTTTCTATTTATTTACAAATGTACATAGGCCTACTGTAATTACATTTATACATAGTTATTCTACTGATCTTTATACTATTCATCCTGCACATAGACTTATTGGGGGCCAAGCAGCGAAGCTGCGAAGGCACCCATTGTGTTTGTTAGTTTTCTTATTGGGGGCCAAGCAGCGAAGCTGCGAGGACCTCATTGTGTTTCTACGTTATTGGGGGCCAAGCAGTGAAGCTGCGAGGACCTCATTGTGTTTCTACGTTTTCCTATTATTATTATATGCAATGGGAGTCTATGGCAGCCCATAGAACCGTATGGTAAAAAGTTGGGAAATTTGGCACACTGATTGGGGACGGTCCCATGATTCATGTCACCAAGTTTCATGTCGGCAACTCGAACCCTCTAGCGCCACCAACAGGCCAAAGTTGGATGTGCGTTCATGCACGTAACTTTTGACCTGTTGGTCCGATTTTCAAAAGTCAGGTATTGTTGGAATCCTTGGACCAAGCCGAGTTCAACGCACCCTATGACGTCATTTTCCGCCATGATGGATTTTCCGCCATTTTGGATTTCATCAAAAACACTTAAAATGTATCAGGGGTCACATACTTTCTCTGATTCCCACCAAATTTGACACAGATCATCTTCAGACCAAGCCTCACAAAAGTTATCCCTTTTTGTCTTCGGAAGTATTACCGTTCGCCCGTAAAAGCCAATCAAAATTTGCGGCAAAGCCGCCAAACAGGAAGTGAGCTCATATCTCAGCAACCCTTGCATGTATCAAAACCAAACTTGGTACATTGACTCATGACCCCATCAGGAGGACCCTCAAGAATTGGTGACCTTTGACCTCTAGGGGGCGCTGTAATTTTCACAAACATGCCTTTTGGCCTGTAGCTGCTGCTGTGCTTAGAATTAAATTGTACTAGTGGTGTCTGGTAATACTGTGAAAGGTCCTTAGGTCAACTGATGGCAACTTGTCACATCAATATAATTTATTCGGCCGCCATATTTGATTTGATCAAAAACACCAACAATTTCGCACAGGTCACAAATTTCATCTGATCTTCACCAAAATTGGCACAGACCATCTTCAGACCATGCCTTGTCACTTCATTTATTCTATATATACTGTAACAATTGATAGAAGCGTTCGCCCGTCACATCCAATTGAAATTTGTGGCGAAGCCGCCAAACAGGAAGTGAGCTCATATCTCAGCAATCGTTGCATGTATCAAAACCAAACTTGGTACATGGACTCATGACCCCACCAGGTGAATGCCGAAGATATTTTGTGACCTTTGACCTCTAGGGTCACTGCAATTAGCAAAAATGCATTTTGCCTTGTAACTTTTGACGTGCTAGACGTGAAACTTGCTTTGACAGCTTATGGCCATACGTCTGATTGCAGCATTGAGCTAACTGTCATGAGCTCTCTCTCTGCCTGGTAACACGCGCTGATTGAAGCCTAACTAGCTCCACCTGTCCCTGCTCTGCTCTGCTCTAATTACTCTGCCAGCTGCGCTGCATTACCCACTAACCTCTCCCAGTATTTAAAGCCCTGTCTTTCAGCTCTCCTTTGTCAGATCGTCTGCAAACCCGCACCAGTTACCTGCCTGTCTTGGAAAACGACTCTGACTCTTTGCCTGTGAACCCAGACCCGCTCGACTACTTCTTTGATCTCCAGCCCCGGTAATCTTGACCTGCCTTCCGTCTCTCTTCTACGAATACAGCCTAGCCCTTGACTGTACTGCTGCTTCGTTTCAATTGCTGTTGTGTGTGTGTTTCCCCAGGACTTCCCGGATCATCCAGCTCCTGCCATTGCTGCTTCGGCTATTGGGGGAACACACACGCAGACCTTGGAACTCCCGAACCCCTGAAACCCCTGTAACCCCCAACCCTTAAATAAACTTTCTAACGTGACGCTTTTGTGGTCCTCGTCCTGTTTGGTGTCTGACACTAACAGCATTTCGTTGCCATGGTTACTCCGGCCTACCTGCTTGGCCCCCTCATTGCTGCTTGCAGCTATATTTCTTACTACTCTTATAATGTTGTTTCTGCACTACAATGACACTGTTTCCACACTGCACATAGCTGTATGTTATGTACATATCTGTTATATATTTGTCATATTGAATATCCATATTTATTCTGTTTTATTATATTCTGTTAATACACTGCATATATCTATATTATTATTTCTACTATTATAATGTTACTGCTACATCTACATACATTATTCTACTTATTGTATGAGATAACTGCTAATACACTGCACATATTTATATTTATTTCATATTACTCTAAACCACCTTCTGTAAATCAACTGTATACTACTGTCTACATTGCACTATATTTCTTGACCTGTCTCTGTATATTTCATCACCTTTCTATACTTTGCATCACATTGCATGCATACTGTAGCTACATGAACCACAGCTAAGATCCTTGGTTGCTATGAAGGCCAGTCGTTCTAAATGGATGGTTGCTATTGCCAAAGGCCAGTTATCGCTGCCGTTGTCAAGCGGGCATATCCTTCACTTTAACTTTATCTTATTTTAAACATCTCTATTTTACTTAGCCTACTTCCATACAGTGAGTCCCATTAAGAAGTGGCCACTTCATTCGCGCTTACCGTGATTCACGCAGCAACATTATTAAATGAATCTGCCTATGCCAACGTTTGCAAAGAGGAGAATCTTTTAATTTGATTCACAATGAAACGTTACATTTAATGTACATGTAAACAATGAGTAGGCTAGTTTTGGTTGTTGTTGGTGGTGTTACTGCATCCCTTAGTTATGCCTACAATGCAAAATTGTTCCCTCGTGATTGTTAGATGCATTTCAAAACATCGCGACGTGAAATGCCACCACAAAACATTGTTTGTGAATCGGTCTTATTAGGAGTCCTCGCTTAAACTGTCACAGACTCAGGCGCTACTTTTAGGGCTAAAATGCTTCCTGAATTACTCTTAGTAAAAAAAATAGGAGTCCTAAAGTTACGAGTGACAAAGTTACGAGTACAAGCATCTCATATCAAATGACCATGGCATTACGCTAAGCAACATAAATCCCATAACGTTACAGCAACATCTCCTCCCTATGACATAGCTAGCTAGCTTCTAGCCACACAAGAAATGAATGATGTTAAATCTCCGCTTAGCATTCTAATAACAGAAGGGGCACATTTTTGTGGACCACTACAACATGATTCATTATGTCTGTAACTCTATAAAACACTTACTTTCATAAAGGAAGCACACCATCCAGCACATACACATGGAAACCGATATTTTAGGTACTTGGCCACGAATTCAAAACCTGTCTCCCTGAAGCTATGTTCTAGAATCTTTGCTCTGAAGGCTGCGTTGCTAGGCAACATCAAATAAACAAAATGAGAGTCTTTTCAAGGTATTAAAAGTGTATGTGTGATTGCGAATGGATGTGTGTGGTTTGCAATTAGAATAAACAAGAAATAA
The DNA here is from genome assembly GCF_017589495.1 of Alosa alosa. Taxonomy (NCBI): domain Eukaryota; kingdom Metazoa; phylum Chordata; class Actinopteri; order Clupeiformes; family Clupeidae; genus Alosa; species Alosa alosa. Next base: position 16,954,874 of record NC_063206.1, on the reverse strand, counting down.
CATTTCCAATAATTTCCCATGATAAATTACACAATATTTGCACCTTCCTTACAACGTTGCCACCTAGCGTTCAGATGTAGGCTACATGTATTTAACATTAACGTGACATTGCTTGCTTATTCTTTCGTCAACTCCATGCTTTTAGGAAATCAATCTTTTTATCATAGTTCCCTCTTCAATGAGCGATTACCAGCTCGTTTTTGTAACAGAGATATCTGTTTATTAACACCTATTCATATTAATACGTAGCCTATGGAGTGCTGCCGACCACTGTTCATTACGGCCCAGAATGCCTTGCATGTCTTTATAACAAAACAACACAGTAGAACCTAAATGCCCGTAAACATATGAATTTGCATACTTGTAACATTTTTAATAATACTCTCCCATCATAATATTTAACAATAATGAAAATTTTAATTTGAATACTGTCAATGTGAAAATAACTGTACTACGTCAGCAATAAATAACTAATGTTCTCCTTACCATTTCAGTTTGTAAGTCCATACTATCCCATGGCAGAGCAAGGATTTCATGATTGGGCAAGGTTGCCTGGAGACATTGTGGCTGCCCAGAGACATTGTGCATACTTGGAAGGCATTGTGATAGATGTACCAGTACAACTGCAAATGTGGAAGGTGATACCAAATATGGGTGAGTGGTTTGCCAAATGCAGGAAACTTTTGGAATGTTTTCTTTTTTTTTTAGCTTATGCACCCTCACATTGGAGTCCCGAGTTCAAATACAAAATTTGGTATCGATATGTGACAGTGTTCCTGAGATATGGACGACTTCCTGTTTTGGAGCTTCCCGCCCGATTTCGTTTGGTTGTGACGGGAAAACGCTTTCGAAAATCAAAAATCCTTCTGGTAACTTTTGTGAGGCTTGGTCCAAGGATAATGTACGTCAAGTTTGTGACCTGTGAAAATGTAGTTTCGCTTTCTGTTCAATCCAATATGGCGGACGAACGACACGCCCACCTGACGTCATCTTCGCGAGCAACTTACACCGGTACTGACCGGACGTTTTAAAGTTGGAACGGTGTCTCTGTCTCAAAGGGCCTAGGCGCTAGGGCTGACAAAAAATTAGGGAGACGGGAAAAATAATAATAAAACTTAAGAAGAACAATAAGTGTGCTTTGCAAGCACACTTAATAAAACTTAAGAAGAACAATAAGTGTGCTTTGCAATCACACTTAATTAAAGAAGGAGATTTGTTTCCATGGTTATTACACATTGGAGTAGATTAAATTACATACAATGGCTTTGATTAAATTGGACCATATAACTGTATTATTGTTGAAGTCCATCATCTACAACAGTCTTATAGACCTTACCGTAGTCAAGGACAGCCATGCAGTGATTTCTAGTATGCATAAAATGATATTATGCTGTCAGTCATTTCATCCACATCTCTCATAGTTCACATTCTTGCCTCACCATAGTGCTGCTCTTGTTTCTTCAAGTAAATGTGTGTGCCAATGCCCTGGCAACAACCCTTATCATATTGTCTTGGGGGTAGCTCCATATTTGCCTGACACGAGTTTGCTGGAGTCCTTGCTGGACTATGAATGAAACTCACATGAAAAACTTTCTAAATCTCAGCCTCAGCTCTCTTTTACTCTGTGTTTGTGGTAGGCTTTAACTCTTCCGCATTCATCACAAAGTACCTACCCGTACACACAGCAATCAGACTGAGGCTTCTTGGACTAGCACTGTAGCTATAATGATGAACTAGGCCTACGTGTGAAGATATTGCGGTTTAAGTATAAATCTGTAAAGACAGAACAGTCGTGCTTGTGGTAGTCACCAACTGAACATTACAGTGTTTCACATGCGTCCCACTTACATTAACAACAATTAACTTTATAAATGAACTACTTAATTTAGCCATGTATTTAGCAATTAGCAATAAGCAATTAAATTAGCTTATTTGTGGCCTTTCACTTTGGCCACCATTTAAATTAGGGCCCATTAACTTAAACTAATGTAATTAACTTGTCTTTGAGAGCACCATGTTGTGCACTGATGTTGTTTGCACTTTCGATCAATTACATCCTTTCTTCCAGACGTGCGATTGTGTTTGGTTTGTGACTGTATACATATCTGCTCCCACTTTACACCATTTTGGCTTTTTAAAAATAGAAAGCTTATTGGTCTGCTGAACCATGGAAGACTAAATGTTCTCTCTTTTAAAGACACAAAAACAAGAACCATTAAAAAAGTGAAGGGGAGGTGAAGGAGAAGGAGAGGAACACAACATTGCAGTGTAACGTGGCACAGAAATAAATTATTTAGAGGTTTTTTTTTCAGAGCATGGCGTGGTAGAGACTGTTTCGTGGCCAGAGCCCAGTCGTGGTGGAGACTGGAGTTTCACAGAGAAGAGGAAAGGTAAGCAAACACTGTGTTTTACTGTAAAACAGTGCTCAATCACAACCCTTTATCTTAGCACTAGGTGTGGGTGATCACAGTTTTCTTGTTTACCTACAGTAGCCGACATTAATTTCAAGTTTTTCAGTGATAAGTTGTTTACATGTACATCCTAAATGTGCTATTAGTTGTCTCTGATTAACATACTAAACAGCCCACATTTGCTCAGCTGAGAACACTCTCGGCTGTTAATATTTCCAGGAGTGAATCGAAAAATGCAACAATTTACATAAGCATTGATGTGGTCTCATTTCGCTTTTAGCCCCCTTCAGCAAAGGCCTTGTCACTTGCAGAGTTCTACTCTCCTTCTCTCACGGGCTCATGGAGTGGAGCTGTCACCCTCATCTGCACCTCAACTGTGTGTGTGTGTGTGTGTGTGTGTGTGTGTGTGTGTTTGTTTGTTTGTGCGCCAGCAGCATCTGTGCACAGAGTGATGACAGGTTGTGTGAGAGTGTGGGTGTGAGAGGGAGGAGAGGAGAAGAGATAAGAGAGAGGAACGAAGGAGAGGGACGCAAACCACGGGAAAATGCATTGAATAATTTCTGTCCTAATCTGACAACTATTACATTAAACACTCAACTAAAATCTACAGTACACTGTAGATCCACAATCTTTTGTCTGTCAATCCTCTGGAATGCTGGGTGACAACTCTAAAGGTGAGAAGAGAGAGAGAGAAAAAAGAAAGAGAGAAAGAGAGAAAGAGAGAGGAGTCCAGTTATCTTAATGATCACCACCTCTCTGTCTTTCATCAGCGGAGAGTGGTGGCCAGGCTGTGGGCTTTGGGGGCTACCTGAAGCCAGCCCTCGTCCATCCCAAACTGGGGCAGTGATTAGTGGTGAAATGGCTTACATCAGCGTATCTCAGGTTAATTACACCTAGAGCCAGGTCATTGTTCGGGAACTGGTAATTAACGACAGAGTGGCGGGGAGGGAGAAGAGGATAGTGGGAGAAAATAGAGAGAGAGAGAGAGAGAGTAAAAGAAAGGACTGAGGCCAAGATTGAATTGAAGTTATTTCCATTACAAGGGAGAGTGAGCACAAAGACAAGAAGCAACAACAACAGCTGCTGTTCTTTGATAAACCTGTGCATGTCTTTGTGTGGGTTTGTATGCATAAACACAGTGGTGCTCTCTCTCTCTCTCTCTCTCTCTCAATCTCTCTCTCTCTCTTTCTCTCTCTCTGCTGATATGCACATAATGCGTAGTCATGTGTGCCAATGTGTGTTAACCTTTCACTGTAAAGTCATATAATTCTTATTAATCATGTCCATGATATGATGGCTGATCAAACTTGTGGAAAGCAAACACATTTATCTGTCCGCTGATATCAATTAGGACTCAATTACAGTGGTGCTGTTATTTCAGTTTCCTCACACATATGTGTTCCTTCGAATGCACATCATTGAAAATGTTGCTGAAGAGCTTTTGCCTGATTGATCAGCGTTGGACTTCTACAGACCCCTCTCTCTGCCATGTCATGTAGGGAAAAAAAAGTGAAAAGGAGGAATTCAGCGCTGGGAGCTCATTACTGTAAATGGGTGCAAGGGTGCAAGATGAGGGGTCAAATGTGTGTGTATGTGTGTGTGTGTGAGTGTGTGTGTGTGAGTGTGTGTGTGTGTGTGTATGTGTGTGTGTGTGTGTGTGTGTGTGCGTATGTGTATGTGTGTGTGTGTGTGTGTGTGTGTGTGTGTGTGTGTGTGTGTGTGTGTGTGTGTGTGTGCTTCTACAGGGGGAGAGTGGTTCAATGAGTGGCATGCAACTGTCATGAAGAGAGTTTAATATTAAATGTCAAACTTGTTTCTTGGATCTTCCTGAAAAAAAAACTAAAACAAGCAGAGTGTAATGTGAGTGACCCTGCTGGGGTCTCCATTACTGATCTTCAATGATTTAGTGCTTGGATGGGATCCCTGTGGAACCTCTCCATGGTGCTTACTGCCCACAACTATCAGCTATAACACAGGATGAAGGCAGGTGACTGGATGGGAGAAAATGAAATGAAATGGCAGTTGCTCTTTGTTTGTTCTGTCTGAAAATGTAATATTGTTTGGGTGTGTTTGGGCTGTATCTCCATGGTGCTCTGGATTGAAAAGTCTGTGCTCTGCACTGATGGAGGGGCTGTTTTTTTCATATACTGTAGCATCTCATGGTCATGTACCATCAGATCGAATCAGATTCACAGAGCCTCAACAAAGTCAATATTAATTTGATGCGGCTTGTTTATTCCCCCACCCCCCCCCCACACACACAGCTATCCAGGAGCTATGAAACATATATGTTTGCAATGGGATTTTGCATAGTTAGTCTTAAACTGTGTTATATGGTGGATGGGCTTGAGTGTACACAGATGAATGTTTAACAAAGGAGCAGATGGTCTCATTTAACAACTTATTTAACACATTACATTACATTAAATTACAGCTGACAAGCTATAATATCATTCCCTAAAATACTTTTGGTGCATTCCCTAAAAACTTTTGGTGCTGTAGACTTCTTACATGAGCATACCCCTCCATCACAGCCTACTACATCTCCATCTCTGCTGTATCACTACACTATTGTTCCTTTGCCTGTGAAGTTCATTTGAGTGTGTGTTATTTGTGACATGGACATGTGTCATAGTGCCAATTTTGTGCAGCAGGGGGCTTCAAGGCAGTATGTGGTCAGGCTTTGTTGTATTGATTCAAATGACATCCTTGACAGCTTTGATGTCCAACCACACAGGAGGGTAGAAGTTAAAGATGTGAAATTGGCATGCTCCAGTGAGTGGCTCTATTTCATATTAAAATTCAGAATATAAACATTAAATGGCATTACATAACGATACTCATATTAACTACAGCAAACCCTTCTCTCATATTTATTTTCATAGCCAGGTTTACTAACTAATTAGTATTGAATAGTCTACAAGTGCACATCTACTACGGAGGTCATCTTTATCAGTCATTCTGAAGTCAGCATGTAAGAGAGATTGTTAGCTTTGATTCCCCTTGCGTAAGAAGGGCCACTGTGTAAGTCTTAATTCAAAAGCACCACTGAATTATTGACCATATAGCATAAATAATCCCAAAGCCTTATCCACAGCAGTGCACTTTGTCTGTAATGTCAAAAGCATTTCTAAACTATCTTGCTTGGGATATTTCACATAATCACAGAGTGACAGTGAATGTGAATTGTCTATATTAGTTTCAGTCCTGAATTAAGATGAACACTTAACCTGCCAGGAATGTCAGGCTGAAACATTTACAATGCATTTCAGAGTGAGCATGTTTGCTCTGTGCTGTCAAGTGTATTCATTGTGTGTGTGTTTTGGGGTAAGGGGGGGTTGGTAACAGGCACAGTGAAATAAACATAGTAAGCCGATGTAAAACTAAACATGCTGTACCAACAACACATCATGTCTACTTACACAGATTCCCAGAATGGACAAGTTTATAGCAGCCAAGTGGCAGCCCCTTTAGACACTGGCACTGGCAGTCTCCTCACCTGGGTCTAACTGTCTGGGTTGTCTTCTCACATGCAGAATTGGCCAGGAAAAAAGGGGACACGTTGCCTGAAGGGCAATGGTTCTCAGATTCTCAGACACACAGACACGGACACACACACACACACACACACTCACAAAGAGCATTCACGAGCCCTGGTATGTTTACACAAAAGCCTGCTGTGTATATGTGCACGTTCTGCTATTTTGGTGTGGCGTAGCAACCACTTATGAGAGGGTGGGAGATTTTGGCTGACAGCGGCCTTACTGAAAAGAGAAATGTTTTGATGTTCTCCAGCTCGCCCAGAAAAAGAGCTGACAGCTAGTGAGCCAACAGGGACAACCTAATCAATCTGTGTGGTGTGTAAGGACTTGAATACCCTGCTGGGGGACATAGATAGAAATTCTCTTTTCCTCTCTCTCTCTCTCTCTCTCTCTCTCTCTCTCTCTCTCTCTCTCTCTCTCTCTGTCTCTCTCTCTCCCAGTAACTTTTCACTGTCTTGTCATGACCATACTTGTGCATATGGGTTGTGGAGTTCTCCCTCTCCCTGCTGACGAGTGGCTCTCCACGTCTCCAGTAAAGTGCTGCGCTCCTGCCTCGTTTGCTCACTGTAGCCTGATACAGGGGGACTCGTTTCATGGCTGCTTGCACTCTAAATGCACACCATGGGTAGCAGCTTTGTGATTGCACAAGGAAATTAAGAAAGAAAAAGGCTAGGGGAATTGCATGCAAATATGCCTTCCCACAAGGCTCCACACAGCAGAAGTATGGTGCACCACCATTTGGCTGCTAAATCATTTTAAACACAATTCCATCAGACGGATTACAACAGGAAATGAAGATCAACATATTGCTGAATTTTTTCCTTTCTGTGTCTGTCTTTCTCACCATTACTGCAGCAGTACCTAGACTGTACACCATTCACTTTCATGGATCTGTCTGACTTGAAAAAAATGTTCTCCACCATGTGCAAGATCAGCTTATACTCCTGTATTCAGGTCCATTACAATTCAGCTTCCAACTTTTAAGTCACAGTTACACAAAGAATCACCCCCAGGCAATCTTGTAGTTGTGCAGCAGAGCACACAATGGATTGATGCTTTGTGGCACTTTACACTATAGTTCCATTATGCAAAGGGAGGAGGATGCTCCAAGAAAGGCTGAAACAAGACTAAAGATCCTGAGAATTATCCCGAAATGTCAGAGGACTACAATTTAAGTGCAAGCTACCGCAACACCTAGATCCACATTTCATGCAGGAGACTTGGACTAAACATTGATGTTTAGTCAGCCTAGGAGTTTACCTGGGACAAATGACACTATGATTATGAGCGGAAGAGACTATAAAAGCACAAAGGCAAAGTATAAAGGGAATTGGTCTTGACTGGGAGGCAACAGCTGTCACTGTGCTTTCTCTCCTGTTCACTCTGTGGGCCCCTTTCTGACATTTATAATGCATATTTTGAAAACCAAAACAGAGCAGCGATTTGCCATCATGGTTTTGAAGAGGCAATTTGTGTGGGCAGATCTAAGAAGGTATAGCCTACCCAACAATGCCACCCTCATAATGAGAACCAAAAAAACACTCTCAGCTACCTCATCTGAACAGCACACAAACTACCTCCCATTTGGCAGTGTGCACATTTAGCCAAACTGTGTAATGTAGCCTAACACGTTTCGATTAGATTCAATGTGTTTATACATTAATGAATGACTTAGGCGGACTGAGACAGCCATACTCACTGTTGTAAACTGCATTCCACGGCTGGTACCCATAGTACCCGGTGATTCTTAGGATCCGCTCCTCTATGGACGCGCTGTTGATGTCCTCCACTGAGCGGGACGCTTTCAAGTCCTCCTTGATAGCCTCGTCCACCACCAGGTATTTCAGTTGTCTGAGCTGCGGGCTGATGTCGGACAGCCGTCTGGGACTCACATCGGGCGATCTCCGCATCCCGCTGAGAAATAAAACACAAAGGTTTGTGTGATGGATGGTCGGATGTTCGGAGGGCACCAGGTGATCACAGCGTGGCTCTCCGGTAAAACCCTCTCCTTACATCAACGCAGGTCAGCTGGGCACAGAAGTAGTCAGGTCCAGAAGACACACACGCATACTCTGAACTGCCCGATGGCTTAGGCTATTCACTTCTAATGCCAATGTCCACGGTCTCCCTTTATCTCCCTCGCTTCCCCTCTCCCTAGCTGAACACAGGCTACAGCCCTGGAGTGAGATAATCATCCTTCACTAACACAGCGCTTCAGAGGCACGCAGGATGAGACGCTAAGAGAAAGTGACAACAGTACTGGTTTACTGTACGTGTACAGTTGTAGTGGTCCCCATTAGCCAACGAAAAAGTTAAGTCATGTATTAAATGGGTGAATGGAAGTGCACAGAAAAAAGTACGCATGGTTCAGCTGGCAGTGCCTTCCAACATGCCCAATAGCCTACTCTAGCTCATACCCACCACTCCACGCTTTGGCACAGGCAACCATAACCCATTTCCCCTGGCTAACGAGTAGGCTATCACTGGGGAATTGAATTGCATGTGCCAGGCAAGGCCATCCACCATTTCTTGTTAAGCTGCCACCTAGCTAAAAGGCATATTTTTTGATCTGCCATAATTTACAGCATCGCCATGAAAGTATTGGTTTCCATTGGCTGTAATGCTTGTAAACGTATAAAACACAAATGTGAAATGGAAACCAAAGTTCTTTATTAAACGTTTCTTGCTGTTCTGCTAACTGGCTTTCATGCGGATCCTGCCTATTCAACCACCTGTGTATTACAAAGACCTGGTAATGTGCGTCATGTAATCTATTCAGATCGACAGTAATTTTATGGTTCCTTTAAAATTTGCCTATTGCTGATATTTGCACCACAAGCATGCACTTTTTTTCAAATACAGCATCAGTAACTCCCATTCCTCTCCTAATCTCGTCCCACTGAACCTTGAAAGAGAGATTGGTTACGCGCCAAATCCGTGCGTAATAATGACCTACCTATAGATGAATGTACGTATTTTAAGTTATACCGCTAAGGTAAAACTGTACTGTAATGACAGTTCTCAAGCGTTCACTGGCGACAAATAGCCTAATGCAGTGAAATCTACTGAACATTTTAGAGTTGTTATACACACATGATTACAAAGGCACCTCCTCCATAAAATGAAACACCTTTCAAATATATATTTTACAAAGCAATTTAGTATTATATTGTAAGTTGACACTGTAATAGCCTACTTAAACATGAAAAAGGTTTTTTTTTTACGTATTAAAAATGTTTCAGAAAAATTCTTACATGGGCATCAAAGTAGTCGGAGGTCCGAGGTAACACATGCAGTCCCGCCGGGGTCGTCCGACGCGGTCCCATATGGTGCCCTCTCCATCGCCATACATTATCCCCAAGGAAAGGGGCCGAGCGCACCCGCTACAGCAAATCCACGACGAGCGAGAACATAATACTACCAGCGACTCCCTCATACACACACACTCACTCACTCACTCTCATACACAGAAGCAAGCCGTGACATTTGCATACTGGAACACAGATGGACTATTGCGCTCTCTATATGCTCTACACACTACACTTGGGGATGCGCAGCGCACTACAACAGCGCCACCTAACGGAATTTTCGGTGGCGTCCAAAACTAGACGGCCTCGTTTACAGAAGCTTTGTTGGCATCGGTCCAGATGATTTCTCTCCTCACTTGTAATCGCTGGCATCTTGAAACACCCTTGGAGGCTCAGGTCAGATGCAGCATATTTATAGGCTATGGTAGTTCTGCATCTGTTTTAAATCTGTGTTGTGATGTATGTGTGCTGTGTGAAATTGTTGAGGTCATCACAGCTAAATGATGGCGTTTTTAATGAACAGCGATAAAAACAAAACACTTTGAACTTTGAACAAACATTTTGAAGTGGCTTTTTGGATGGTATTTCTGATGAGTCCAATATATAATGCAAGATAACGAGAAAGCAAGCAGGAGATAAAGTGAGTGACAGTGGGGAAAGCGGAACTGGCTTAGTTACTCTTTTCATGTACCCCTCTGGCATTGTGTCACTGAAACAACCTCCCTTCTGGCTGCCACTGTGCTATTGTGGCAGATGAAAGTGCACTGCAGACAGGCCAGGAGAGAGAGAGAGAGAGAGAGAGAGAGAGAGAGACTATGTGTACGTGTATTTGTGTGAGTGTGTGCAGAGGTCAGTAGAGAGACTACGTGCGTGTGTGTGTGTGTGTGTGTGTGTGTGTGTGTGTGTGTGTGTGTGTGTGTGTGTGTGTGTGTGTGTGTGTGTGTGTATGTGTATGGTTGGGATATCAGTCACAAGGAAGGATGAAGGGAAGGACAGTCAGTGTGTGTGTGTGTTTGTTTGTGTCTGTTACCCTGCTGTCACTTGCTCAGATGTATGGTGGCCAGCAAGTGACCAAACCACAGAAAAGGGACCATTATTCTGTAGACACTCAGGGGCTCTGAGCTCTAAATGAGAGCGCGGTCAAGGCTATTTTTAGATGTATTGGTTATTTGCCTGCACCAATCGCTCCTGTTTTCAGGCCAGCACTGCAGCTTCTCATCACACAGACACAACGTGAGCACTGCCACAAACCCCAGGGGGAAAAACTCCTTTCTCTTCACCTCCGGACCCAGATAAAGTGGTCTAATGAAAGTCACCCCAGCCGCAGGTGGCCAGGTGTCTGCAGAATGCCATATCCGTCCTCCTAATTGTCCTCCATGGGCACACTCCTCCACTATTGCTACCTTACCCCTACATGTGTCCTTCGGGAAGGACTCATCGCTGTGGCCTGCGTTGCCGCGGCGAGGTCCAAATGCTTGGCACAGCCAGTAACCGCTCAGCCCAAGGGGTTAACAACGCTTAGAGGCGGCCAGTGGCTGAGCGACATAGAGGCTGTGGACAGACAGGGAGGATGGAGGACGAGGCGGAGGAACGATAAGCAGAGCAGGACAGGGGAGGGACGATCCAGAGCTGTGGGGGAAACGGGAGAGGAGGAACGGGAAAGCTGTGGGTGTGATAAGGATTAGCTGAGGTGGAGGGATTATTGCGAGGGTTTCAGAAGGAATGCTGGAGAAAGAGAGACAGAAAGAAGGAAAGAGAGAGAGAGAGAGAGTGAGAAATAGAGAGTGTAGAGAGCTCAAACTCCTGATGTAAATGAGCAAACCAGAGGAGAGGTGGGAGTAAGTGCAGCAATCTGGAGCAACAAATGGAGACGAGGCACCCTGCATCAGAACATCTCTACAAATAAGAAGAACCGAGGCACCCCGTATCAGAACATCTCTACTAATAAGAAGAACCGAGGGACCCTGCATCAGAACATCTCTACAAATAAGAAGAACCGAGGCACCCTGCATCAGAACATCTCTACAAATAAGAAGAACCGAGGCACATCATAGTAATGTGTGTGGCTAATTAAGGGAGATGTGTGTCATGAAAGGTTCATGGGGGCATGTTTTAGACAGAAGGGCCAAGAACATGGGAAAGATGATCGATGGTGGAGGACAGCAAGTCCTCTCTCAATTCCTGGTGGACCATTTTAAAATTCTGTTTTCTTACGTTTTCATCCTGCTGATCAAATTAAATGAGGAGCACTCAGGACCCTTCAAGCTACCCTTCTCGCCTCTAAAAATAGGAGAAATTTTAAGTGCTCTAATTCATGCAGGCAAAAGTCTGTTTTTTTTTTTTTTTTTTTGCAAGAGAACACAGTGTCCCCAATTCTACTGCTGCAAATTATTTCATAATTCTAAATGATTGGGACATTTGCCATTAAAATTAATACAGTGAATAGACCTTTTGCAAAACTGACAGGGGCTGTACAGTTAAGGACATGAATTAGAACTTAACCTGAACAGACAGCTTTAGGTAACTTTGTTTCTTACCCTTCCCTTTTCTCTCACACTCCCTGCCCTCTTCTTAAGAAATAAATTGTGTGTGTGTGTGTGTGTGTGTGTGTGAAGCCCCACCACAGAGTGTTTATGCCCCCGGCTCGCCTACCCCAACTACAGCCACACTGAAGACACTGGTTCACCCCCAGTACACACACACACACACACACACACACACACACACACACACACACACACACACACACACACACACACACACACACAGGCAATCACAGCTCCCAGGGCACAGCCGAGGGCCTCCAAACACTGCATCATACCACTACTGCCTTCAGCGAGCCATGAATTCCAATTAAACCCTTTCTGGTTCAGATGGTCACCAGGGACCTGTCTCTGGTGACTGACTTTTTTTTTCAAAATCTCTTTTAATTGTATATAAAGTTGGGTCTGCATTTTCTCTGCAAGCCTTGTTTTGGACACAGTGAAAGATCAGTTGGGTCAGAAAGGAATTTGATTAGACAGGTTCTAATCAGTAGATGCCACAGTGTTGTGGCTTTCAATCACACTTCACTGTGGAGTCGGCCACTGTGAGTATTGTTTGTTCACTTACACCATTGCTTGTTTACGAAGCAGAGCGGTGAAAATAAGATGTGCCTGATTGAAAACTGTAATCTGTAACTGTATCAAGACCTCACATCGCGAGAGCATTCATATCACATCGCTGACTATCAGGTCTTGTTTTCAGATCAGAGCAAACCACCCAGGGCTTACAGATCACATTTCACTGTGTTCAAATCAAATCCCAAAGCAATACCCCACTAATGCACCTCTGGATGTATTGCCTAATAATGTGTTTGTTGCTTTATGCTCCACGATGTTCTAGCCTATTCCTATATTAAGGGCAGTGCAAGGCAGTGTGGAAGCAGCCCCTTTGGATTGTCACCACAGCCAAAGCTTTAATTGGGCTCTTGGTAATCATCTCTGACATTTATCTCTGAGGAGCTTTGAGAGCACACACACAGGGGGCTACAGGAGTTACTTTTAAAACGTCATAATTGCACATACACAGTGCACCCTCTCTCATGTACATAGAGACAATATATAGACAATATATATCAATATCAATGAAATTATAAAGAGGAAATATAGACAGGCCTTGGATGTAACATTTGTAGTCATACTGAGGGTCTTGATATACTATGTAAGAACGTGGGGCCATGCAGAATGGACCAGACAGCATCAACATTCTGTACTCCTATTTGATATAGTTTAAGTTCAAGTTGACTGGACTCACAATGGCTGGTTCGGGAATCAAACCAAGGCTTACTAATTGTCAGACTAATTGTCAGTTACTAATTGTCAGTTACCATTGCTCTACCACATCTGTTTTGTGTGTGTGTGTGTGTGTGTGTGCAGCATGATATCATGTCTAGACAACTCCCCCTTCTTTGGAAGCATTGTGTGAATCTATGTCATCTTGGAATGGTATTCAGGTTTAGGTTTCAGAGTGCCTATGTCATTATAATTAAATGTCAGGCTGAACTTAATAGGAATAATAGAGGAATGTAACAAACCAACACAATTCCATTGTTTGTAAGACCCAATTAATTCAAGCTTATCCACCTTATATATTGTCTTCTACGGCCTAGTGCTTGCATCAACTAGTGGTCGAGCTTAATTGTAAACAAAGATGTCCATGGCAATAAAAGTGCTTGCTTTCATAACTTTAATAATTCCTCCAGCGTCAACTGTGTCATTATTTAAAAGCATGTTTCAAATCCCGCATGCTCCAGCAGTATCAATAATAAGGCGTACGACTTGGGAACACTGCAGTAGACCTGCTCTGACTGTGAAACTCTAACCCAATGAGAAAATGGCTTGCCTGTGACCATGGCATCAAGGTATATATTTCCCTCTGCTTATTTCCCTCTGCACCAACATGAGAATGACATTTTTATTGGTGTAACACAGTTTGGGGCGAATCAGTGCTATCTGAGGATATGTGTGTGTGTGTGGGGCGTCCCCAGCAGTAGTGTGTCTGGAACAGTCCTCTGATGAAGTCCTACTGTAGCTGTACCACTGTGCAACACAGGAATGTTAAGCAGAAGGCTGCTAGAGAAAGACAAACATTTAAGTATGCGCACAGCAGAAATAATATGCATTCTTACAGTCTCTTTTATCAGGATGCTGCATATGCCAGAAATGCAAGTTATTTTTTATTTTCATACCCATAGCCATAGCTCTCTGCATTGGTTTAATCTGGCTCTCCTTGCATTTATAGTAACCTTCCCATTGGTGAGCTTAGAGGCAGTGAGTCCAGCTGGTTGCTTCTCTTTAATATCTCTATCATTATCTCTAACCTCAAGGGTTTTTTTTATCGCCATCATCTTCAGCTGACTTTAATAAGAGATAGGGTCTTGACGACCTCGCATATTCCCTGTTTCAACTCTAGCTATTTTGGGACTTTGTGATGTGGGTCATGATTACAAGGAGGAACATCCTCTCTGTCAAAGGATCACTTTGACTCAAATTACATGAAAATAATAATAAAAAGGAACTATGTTATAGTACAATAGTATGTTGGGCTTTCTGTATATTTACAGTTTAAAAATAAACTGATGATACTGGTACTTTCTCAGCATCTAGTATATTAGTTTTTTACAACTGTTTACACACGTTTTCAAAACTCTGTGTCTATTTTTCAAAACTCCACACACAAAACCCACAACTGCTCACACAAAATGCAAAATGCCTAAAATCTCCATCAAAATGTCGCAAACACATCTTTAAACCAAACATTCGCCTCACATTACAAACACTTTTGTCATAATATGACATTTTGGATACATCATGTACACACTGTTGCTCAAAACCTAAAGCTCTTCTGTCTTAGGCTTTCTATAGCCTATGTATTTCCATTCAACAGTGAAAGTTATGGTATCAACAAAGAGAAGTTAAAAATACACAGTAAAAATGCAAGCAATATTGAAACCAAAAATAGTGATTCTTCACAAATAATTTGCTGTTGCGAATACAGTATTTTACAGCTAACAAGAAAAAAAGCAAAGCAGAATACAGTGACCACCAGATGTACATGGAGTTTTGAAAACACTGATTTTGCCTACAGTGTAAGACGGAAATGACTCCATACTATCAAATTGCTTTGCTTTGCTTTGCACAAGTGTGTGTGTGTGTGTGTGTGTGTGGGGGGGGGGGGGGTTGCTCAACTGCAGAAACAAACAATCCTAAGCGTTCCTAATGCATTTCTGGAGGCACAGAAAAATGTATTGAGCTAATGGTACTGTAACATGGGGACAAACAAAAATAGAGTAAAAAGACAAATACACACACACACACACACACACTTGTCTTTGGAAAAAAACAAAATTAGTGTTTTCAAAACTCCATGTATATCTGGTGGTCACTGTATTCTTCTTTGCTTTTTTTCTTGTTAGCTGTAAAATACTGTATTCGCAACAGCAAATTATTACCGTAACTTTCACTCTTGTATGGAAATACATATAGAAAGCCTAAGACAGAAGAGCTTTAGGTTTTGAGCAACAGTGTGTACATGATGTATCCAAAATGTCATATTATGACAAAAGTGTTTGTAATGTGAGGCTAATGTTTGCTTTAAAGGTGCCATGTGTAAGAATTGAGGTAAAAATATCCAAAAAATGAGCTACACTCATCAAAAGAATGAGAAGAAATTAGGGCGATGATGTCATTTAAAAAATGACAAGGTATAGTGCTGCAGAGATATCAACCTGAATTAGCATGCTAAATTACTAGCCACAGCCCGACAGGTGTCATAATACCAGTTTCGGCCATGGGAGGCGGAATGCGGGCAACATAACCACCAGCCAAACGGCAATACACGTGTCTCGGTTGTTACTCTAGGGTAGACCAACTCACTTTCTGGAGGTATACTACCCCCATCTTTTATGGAATGAGGAGTATGAATTGATTTTTTGGCGGACATTACACATGGCACCTTTAAAGATGTGTTTTTGACATTTTGAATGTTGTGTGTCATTTTGCTGGAGATTTGAGGCATTTTGCATTTTGTGTGAGCAATTGTGGGTTTTGTGTGTGGAGTTTTGAAAAATAGACACAGAGTTTTGAAAACGTGTGTAAACAATTGTAAAAAACTGTAAAATGTTCTGTTTCGTTTCTGTTTTTGTACCAATTCCCATTTGATCTGGCAAAGGTGTGCAGCTACAGTAATGGGTGGCCGTGGCTTTTAGCGGTGACAACTAGTCAGACCTAGTTGAATGTCAAACTGCTGCTTTGCATAGCGTACCCATATGCTGATGTGCCCGGTGAACGGCAGATAATTGGTTGTGTGTGTGGCACTGCTCAAAGCCCCGCAGAGTATTACATGACATTTTCTGTTCAGGGAGCTTCTCGGAGCTCACTCTGAATATGCAGATACTGGCTTCTGTCATTGGAAGGCTTGGTGTGTGTTTTTGATTGTGTGTGTGTGTGTGTGTGTGTGTGTGTGTGTGTGTGTGTGTGTGTGTGTGTTTGGTTGTGTATGTGTGCGTGTGTGTGTGTGTGTGTGCGTGTGTGTGTGTGTGTGTGTGTGTGTGTGTGTGAGAGAGAGAGAGAGAGAATATTGGTGCACAGAAAGTGTGGTTGTTTTCCTTTGACAGTGATACTGTTGTGTTGCTTGCATGTGTCTGTGTGCTTGTGCTGTTTTGATCTACATGCATACATCATACACGTTGGTATGTAGCCAACTTTCTCTTCCAGCTGGCTGCTGCGTGACCCTGACATTTCATTGTGGTTCACTTTTTTTTTTAATTATCATCGGATATAACAGATTTGTTATGTTTGTTTACATCTACATTGGCTATTTAAGAGATACTGTAGAAAATCCAGTCCAGTGGAATCAGACATCAACAGACAAGACTATGTATAAACCTAGTTATCCCACATATTAGTTGATTTATGGAACTCCCAGAGGTATAGACAGCAGAGGTGTGCAAAATTCCAGAATTTAATTGAAACTGGCTCTTAAATTCCAATTCAATTCTTGAATTTCACTTGCATTTCAATTGAGGTAGCTAACAGGAAGCAGAATTCCAATTTGAATTTTGTACAACCCTGTTAGACAGCACACTCATTCGTTTATTAAAGCTGCAGTAGGCAAGTCTGACAGATTGAGGGGACTTAGCCAAAATGTTTAATGTTTACAACTCTAATGCCCCTCCCCCACTACCACCGAGCATTCCCTCATCACGTTTGTGCTCGTCAGTGCGCACCAGACTGCACCAGGCTGTGATTGACAGTCAGATCTCAGACAGTCCTGCTCTGATTGGACCAGAAGAGCCGGGAGCTGTGGAATTTTGCAAAACAAATAACAGGCTCTAGGTGGAGGTAGAAGTGCGGGTTTTTTTCTAAAACCGGCTGATTTATGTTGTTCTGCCGGAGCATAGTGTTGGTTTTAGTGAACATGATCAAAAAAATCTTGCCTACTGCAGCTTTAAATTAAAGGTCTCTATTAAAGGTTAGTGTGAGTTTGTGCTGTTTCTAATGTTTCTCTTCTCAGATGGCTGTGTGATGACAGTCTATGTGCCACAGTCTAGTGTCTAACCCTTCAGATGTCTAACAGGGGTTTTGGTCTGAGGTCTGCCACCATCCCACAATCCTTTCTGCCCAAGTGCACACGCACACGCACGCGCACACATACACACACACACACACACACACACACACACACACACACACACACACACACACACACACACACACAAAAGCACCCACCTTCTGTCTGGGCAGGCCCTTATTAGAGTAGCTGGGTGGACGCGGGGGTATGTGCGTGGGTAGGTCTGGCTGGGCATGTCACCGAGCGCCTGACCCCGATGTACAGAAGAGCCCCAACCCCACCCCTCCCCTCCCCCTCGAGGTGCCCAGCTCATGAATGTTTAACAGCATCCACAGGGATGGTTCATTTGGTTTCTCTCTTTTATTTTGAAGTGTGTGTGCGGGGGGAGGTGTTTAAGATTAGATCCAAGCATGCTGAAACCTTAGCAACCCTCCCCCACCCCCCCCCCCCCACACACACACACAGCCATAGCGTGCTTGCTATACCCGGTGGCATCTGTTAGTGTCACTTATTCTCCAACAGAGTTTTCAAAGGAAAAAAAGAGTGTCCAGTTCCCTAAGGCCAAAAAGCTATTTTTATAAAAGCTGGGATCTACCTGCATTCTTATGGTAACAGAAGCCCTCTTCCATATAGCTGTAGTTGCATCATAGAGGGAATGAGTCAAAAAAGATCAAATCATACATAGGTATCAGCTTTGTTAAATACAACTAGAGTTGGTTCACTTACAGGACTCCTCAACATAGATGCCTTGTGTGATGGCACGGTAGAGCATATTTAATACCCTTTCATATTATAAAGGAATTATTCATTCATCATATTCAGTATTGATATCAATTGTGCATTGGTCTCTTTCATCTGACCCGCTTTTTATCTGAGGGTACCTGCCTACGGTAAAACATTGCTGAACAGAGGGGCCTGCGGAAGATCAAATGAAAATATTTATTATGCCATGGTTTGTGCCGCCATGTCTCCCTTGCGAGTAAAGCTTGGGAGCATGCTGCTGTTCCACTTCAGTGACTATGTGACTGGCAAGTTGTGTAATGAGCATGTGTGTGTGCGAGTGTGCATGTGTGTTTGTTCCCAGGCCAGGTTGGAAAAGCAGGACGTCCATAGTGTCTGAGCTTTAAGGGTTATCATATAGGGTTGCTGTTTTTACGGTCATAGCAACCAGGCTGTATTCTGTGGAAGAGGAAAAGACATCCCTGTTGCTGGTTGATACATAATTTGAAATATGAAATAATTTAGTGATTAGTCAATTACAAAAAGATTCTAAATAAAATTGTATTTGAAAGTTAAGAATGGGATGCCTGAAAAAGAGGGATATTCCGGCAGACAGAGAGAGAAAGTGAGCACTATACACAGCCAGTAGCCAGCAGCACACAGCACACGTAAGTAAATATTCAGCCCGGGGCAAAAACTTCAGAAAGTGGCTTTCTCTGCTGGAGGGGATGTTTCACTTTTGTGTAATGACAAAATGTCTGATGCAATGCTTATCCCGCTGTCTATTTCAGGAGGAGCAAAAACGGATGAAGTCATGGAAGTGGGTGACATTTGACGGCGGAGCTCTCCAGTGGGTAAGGCTGTGACAGGCCCAGCTGACTTCACGTAGCCTGAGGAGAGAAACGGTGTCTCGTAAACTCCATCTTCCAAAAAAGAGGAGAGAGAAAAAAAAAAAACAACATCAACACAGACATCACTGAAAACCGAATTGCTCTTGGAAAATTTGCCCGCAGCTGCTAGTCTCTCTACGCTGGCAGCTACTTATTTATGCCCGATAAGACGCCATCTAATCGAGAAGGCTTGGCCGCTCGGGTAAGGCGAGGCGTCTGCATGTCACAAGAAATAACGCCACTGAGCCGATACTGTCAGGGCGGGAGCACAAAGCCTGCCAGCACTGAAAACACAACCCATCCATCTAACTCCCCCCTGCAACAACCCCCACCCTCTCCCCCAGTCCAACACCCCCAACCTCACTACCACCGTTACAGATTCTAGTCTGCGCTCGTGTCCTCTTTCCCTACTTGTGTGTGTGTGTGTGTGTGTGTTTGTGTGTGTGTTTAAAATGATACAGGCACACTTCCACACAGCAAAAAACAGCTGAAATGTTAACTATCTTCCAAATGGACCTACTGATGACA
This sequence comes from Alosa alosa, assembly GCF_017589495.1. Taxonomy (NCBI): domain Eukaryota; kingdom Metazoa; phylum Chordata; class Actinopteri; order Clupeiformes; family Clupeidae; genus Alosa; species Alosa alosa. Next base: position 16,935,363 of record NC_063206.1, on the reverse strand, counting down.
GAGGATGCACTAGCAGTTAGCCTGACATTGTCATAGTCTGATACTGCTCCACTGGGATGTGATTATGGTGCGTGTTCCAACCGATTCAGGGGTTCTTCTTCTCCATAAAGGCCTTCTTCTCCAGAAATGCCTTAACATTGTTTTCTGGTTATTGCGGTGTCAATATCTTGTAACAGACGTGATAGAGAAATCTAACCCTAGGAAGAACCGGGAAGAATTAAACACTTTTTATTTAAATGCCAAAATGACAAAGACATCGTACCATACTGAGAGTTAATATTTTGTCACTAGGAACCTACATCTGCTCTCTGTCAAACACAGTTGCATTTTCAGCTCTGAACAAAACCGTTCAGGAGTTCTGGTCCGAACCATGACTCCAAACAGCTCTGGTTCGGGCATATACTGTAGTTGCTCCACAACAGAACAAGTCCAGACCGAACTTCCGAGCCTGCAAAAGTGGAAATTATGGAAATTAAAAATGACTCAGAGGAAAGAGCAGTCCCTTAATTAAAGCAATGACCAACAACCAGGGAAGTCTTGGGCGCAAATAGATGGCACTAAATGTGGGCTATATCCTCGGGCAACCACCAAGGGCCTGTGTCCAACAGTGGCAGCAGAGCAGCAGCTAATAAACTCAGTTCAGTGATATGGGGACATTCAAGTGCTAAATGACAACACTTTCTGTATTCTTTTCCAAAATGGCCTTGAGCATCTTAAATATGAGGGGCTTAAAGCTTTTTGTGCATGTTTATGAGTGCACTCCAAAAGCTAGTACAGAAGAAAATGAATGTATCAGTAACCACACATTCTATTGTGTGTTGTGTCTTTGAAGAGAGAGAGAGAGAGAGAGAGAGAGAGAGAGAGAGAGAGATTGTTCAAAGACCACTGAGTTGTTGCTGGTTATGAAAGGTGATGCTTCAACGCTTGGGAGATCAAAGCACTGCTCCTCCTGTTCCTTCTCACCATGGCTTTGCTCATCCTGTGTCTCCTTTGAACTCTTTGCAATTCATCGTTTATTCATAGCTCATCTTCTATTTTTTTCTCCTATCTTCAAGTATCTATCCTAGTTTCTCTGGTTATATTTGATGTGCTTAAATAGGTCCAAAGAGCCCCTTCATCATTTCATATTCATTGCTTTCCTTTGCTAACCTGACTCTCGCCAGATGAATTTTGTTCCTTCTAGCTCCGCCTACCTCCACTCACATCCATCTGGGATCGCTGATGGTGATTTCGGCACCAGATTTTATGGTAGAGCCAATCAGGACGCAGGGCGGGAGTTTCATAGATGTGACGTAGCGTAGAAGCGACTGTGAGACTGTTCTCAGCGTCACGGGTTAGCTTCGATGTGAGTGGTTGAAGTAGCACGTCAATAGATGACGGACAAGTGGCTTATCCAATCATATGCAAGGATTTTTAATAAGGCCCAGCCTTCTGAAACACCTCTCCAATGGATCGATCCCAGATGGATGAGTGGAGCTAGCCGGAACGAAATTCATCTGGCGAGAGTCAGGTTATTCCTTTGCATGCCCTGTGTCCAATGAGCATTAAGACCAATGAATTCTCCCTCTGCATCAGTCTCTCCCTCTCTCTCTCTCTCTCTCCCTCTCTCTCTGTCTCTCTCTCTCTCCCTCTCACTTTCTTAGCATGTCTCACTCCTTGCTCTACACAAGTGACAGCAGCTATGTTTGCTTAAGGCAGCTTCCTCAATAGGTGGCCTCAGTGCCAATCAACAGGCAGGGGGTTAGGACTCTGATTCTAAGGGCCCAGCACTGACAGGGGGTCCCCAGAGAGCCCCCCTGATAATACTATATATTATCGGGGGGCCCAGAATTATTGTCTGTCACAGGGCCCAAATCTTCTACAAGTAGCAGCGCCCCTGTCAACAGGTGTGCCCTTCTCTTCAAAGGTTGCGCTGCATGGTGACATGATGGGAGGGAGTACATTTCCAAATATCATACTCCAGCAGTCACTGTGTTGGGTAGCTCACATACATAGGTTTTCTGTCCATTTTCAAAAAGAAAGAAAAAACAGGTAGATGGTGAGAGATCCGTATTTATTTTTAGAGCAAACAATGGCAAAAGCACACAAACCGCTGTATTTGCCTGTCCACCGCTGATGCCTGTACTGCATCGGCGGTAATACATGAGTGTCCTAATCTACATGTAAATTGGTTCAGGTAGGTACACAAATGATTCCATGGGCAGTTAAGTACTTTTGTACTGATGCGGATACAGATCAGGTCAATGAGTTCACAAGACGCTAATGCAGCAAACAGAGGGTTAAATGTAACTAGCTTTGCTCAAACAAAACCTATTCTTTGCTTGTCAGAGCTTTTCTTTCTCAGCTGAACACAAAAGACGGAGAAGGTAAAGATTTTACATTTTTATAAACAATAAATACAGTATGTCACAATACAAGCTCTATTCCTCATGATGACAGGACTGAATGTGGCTTTCAGACATACAAATACAATTAGCCTTCATCCAACATTCCAGTCCTTTCTTTCTGAAGCGCATTGCAAAAAGAACAGTGCACCTCAGATATGCTTAACCAAAGAGTGTTCTGCACGAACAAAGACAGCATTTTAAATCCATGTTATTCAGCCCTAAATGTTCTTTGAGAATTCAAGTGATCCAAAAAAATGGTACCTTGTCAAGTCTTCATTGTACAAATACACATTTTTAAACATTCCCCTTTCTGAAAAATATACACTCATATTTGCACATATTTCAACCATGATTTCAAGCCAATTATATGTTAAATGTAGGGTCGTGCTTAAATAATATTGTAAATGTAACTGCATTATGCAGTCTTACTCAAAACTACCAGTTCAAATAGACCGTAGGTTAAAAAAAAACTGAACTTCCACTTTAAGCTGAATGTTTTTCTTTATTAGTTCCCTCAATTATATCCTACTGAATTGAACTTCCCTTTGTTCCTTCCTGTTTCTATTTTCAGTTCAAGTAGAAATACAGTATATCCATTCAAAACTCATTATAATTTAAGAGTATTTCTTTTTCACAATATGTTAGACAACCAAACAAGATCCCTGAAAATGGGTTGAAGCCTACCAAGTCAGATGGAGGGTACCTAAAACCTGATGGTAATCGTTTCATCGAAGCCTTCTGGGACCAGCCCTCTTCCAACTCACATCTGTCGTTGCTAGATGCCTTTAAACACAGTGGATGAGATCCTGATAAACACTTTTACAAAACATGAAAAAAAATAAAAAAATAATGCAAGAATATTACAGAATGGTAAAACTATCTAGCTGCTTCCTGTTTGGAATGATCAGGTACACACTCAATGTCCCTTTCTAAACTTCCCTGAAGCAGAATGTCAAGTATATACTTGGGGTTATTCATACAAATGGCTAATAACCTATTAAAATACTTTTAAAATCCTGAAGCTAAACTCGTCTTATGATACTGTTGATGATCAACAATAGTATCACTAATACATAATTACATCTGAAAATCATCGCCCATGATTTTCAAATGTTAAAAATGTCTTGTACATGGGCGTTGATTTATTGATAATTCTAATTTATCATAGGATCACAACTAATGACTGCCTTGATGCACTTTAGAGATTTCACACTAAAACTGTCAGAAGAACTTTACTACAGGGCAGCAAGAACAATAGCCTGGTTTCTCTGAAATGATACCACTCACTTTTCAAATATTTCATGATTTCAGTAATGTTGAACATGCAAGTACATGGGAACTGCATGGTCTTGTATTGATAGAGGAAGTGGTAAGTAAACATATGAGACTGATGCAATCAGTCAAACTTGCCCACAGTACTTCTCATTTATGACTCAACTCTCAACTGCTAACTCTGCTAAGTCCCCATACCAATACTAACAGTCAGAAGCATTTCTATGAATAACCCCTCACAGATGGTTTGCGTAATGCTATATTCATAACACAATGAATGGCTCCTCGACCAACAGGCACCACTATAGCACAGAGATTGACGGCAATGATGACGACTGAATCAACGGTAGCATAAACTTCTCTTTTTGCCTACACTACATTATACTACACGAGTTGGAGAACTATCACATAAGTCAGAGTTCCTGGCTGTTACGCAGAGACGCACAGCCCACTGATGTTCTACAGTATGTAGCAGTGCTTATCAGAACATTGGGAATATAAGAACTAACGCTGGCGGAATGTTCTCCAGCATTTGTCAGCAGCAGCACTATGATATTCTCAGATATTCACACATGGCGCTATGATGCTATTGTGCTATGATGCTTTTTGACTGAAGTATCACTTCTTTTTTCAAGTGATTTGTTTTTTGTCCGTTTTCAAGTGATTCTGTTATCACACCTGAACTTTGACCCCCCACAGATTCCCTCGCTCTCTCTTTATCTGAGCATGGGCTCATCTCCGCCTGGCGAGACAAGGTCAGGCACGTCCACGTAGGGCTCGGTCTTGTCCTCCCGCAGCCTGGCGTTGTTGGTGGTGTGGTCGGCCACGGTGGTGAAGGACAGGTGGTCGTGTTCCAGGATGCTGAGTCGGTCCTGCGGCTTCTCCTTCTTCAGGTAGAACATCTTGCGCAGCTGCTTGAGCTGCTGCAGCTCACAGAACGTCTCCAGAACCACCAACATGGCGATCAGGCCCAGCAGCAGGTAGACTGGATAGAGAATGTGGAGGAAGAGGAGGAGGAGGAAGAGGAGGCAGAGATTAACAGTGACACAGAGCAGACAAAATAAGAGACAGATAGAGAGTGAGAGGGAGGAAAAGGAAATGACAGAAAGACAGAGAGAGAGTGGGAGGGAAGGAGAGAGAGAGAGAGAGAAAAAAAATAATACTTGGTTGAGTCATAGGAGACTGAGACCCATATATCAAGTCTAACTACACACAACAGACAGTACGAGGGCGTCATCGTGCGCTAGAGAGAGGGGATGGTTAAACCACGGCGACTGATCTCTTGCCAAATGCGCCCATCCCTCTTGTTTCACATCATTTCCAACGGTCGACCCAAATCAAATGTTCTCACATCCTTGGTCTCTGTGTGGAGGAGAGAATGGACCATCTGCACTTATCCCTCCTACACACACACAATGGCTAAATGGCTTGTCTATCTCTGTTTCTCTGTCCATTTTGTTCTATCACTCAGCCTTGATATTGACCAGCCCACGCTGTTCGGTTGCTTCTCAAAGCATGACCACCAGGGGGAGTGAGAGAGGAGTCTCAGAGAAGCCTTTTTTGCAGTTCCTGTTCTGCCCACAGACACTCCTGCATTCTCTCCAAATCTCCCTCACCAGAGCATGCAGAAGCTTGGGCTTGTTGCTATGACAACAGCCAAAAATCTGTTGAAAGTGCAGGCCTATTTGTCAAATCCCAGTGTGAAACACCACATAGGGGCCTATCAATAATAAACAATATTTGTTAATGTAAATGTAATGTAAATGTATGTAAAACTATATTATTGTAAATGTAAATGTAAATCAGGTCTATAAGCCATGTATGCTTGCATATACAAGGAATTTGGTCTCTGCATTTATCCCATCCGTGAATTAGTGAAACACACAGAGCACACAGTGAACACACAGTGAGGTGAAGCACACAGTGAGGTGAAGCACACACTAATCCAGAGTAGTGAGCTGCCTTGCTACAGTGGCGCTCGGGGAGCAGTGAGGGGTTAGGTGCCTTGCTCAAGGGCACTTCAGCCGTGGATGTGGGCATGGGAGAGCAGTGCTCAACCACTTCCCCAGCCCACATTTTTCCGTTTGGTTCAAAATGAACTGGATGATATACATTTGCTATAAATTGAGAAACAATGTTTGACAGACACCAATTTTGACAGGACCATTCATTGAACTTAACAAACAAACTATTGAAGTTATGGCAAAGCAATATTTTCTCTACATTATGGACCATATGTTGTGTGCTGTTTCCTTCATGACAGGATCTAGCCTGGGTGTTCCCATGCTGCCTTGCGCGTGATTTGATTCACGCTGCTAAGGCAGCCTGGAGACCATGGAGCAAATTTTCGCCTGAGATAGGGGACCAATCACAGAACAAGGGGGAAAGCAAGACGATGATGAGCTATGCACAGACGCATTTGATAGACATGCGTGGCACCCAATAAACGGATCTGGGCATTTTTTTCAAATACGAGAAAATTAACGTTTGTTTCCCAGACCACGTCTCATTGAGAAGTGGTGGCGCTAGCCAGGCTAGACAGGATCAACAAGAGTGTCTAAACTGTGTGGTCTACTGTTACATTTGAAAGTTGTGGTTTTACATCAACAAAGCTTTCCCTTTTAACACAATGGTGTGAAACCTGCTTTTAATCTCAGTTCTCTTCTATAGTTCCATCTCAAAAATACACTTTCATGGCTGTTACCCAAACAGGAAGTAGCCTACTGTAAGTACTGTACCTATTCAACAGTGTTGCAACGGCCCACTTGAATACAAATATGGGGGAAATCATTGTTATTCTGCTGTTCAAAACTGCTTTTATCTGCTATATTAAAATAAACAAAAAAAGAGAAATGCGCCCATCTCATTCCAAATGCACAGGCCAAGTGCACAGAAGGCATGGCGCACTGAAAACACTGAAAAGACCCCCCATCAAGCTCAAATCTGCCCCTTGCTTCTTTCCAGGGCTGGCTGAGCATTCTGTATTCGGCCCAGGGCTGATCTGGTTCTTATGAAAATGCAGAATTTACAGGAACAGACTTTAGAGAAAACAGGTCAATCTCACACCTGTTTGTGCTGATGGGAAACTGAGTTTGTGCTGATAGTGTTTCACTAAATGATACAACCTGAGTACTGGAAATTTAACCTTAAGATCAACAACAACAAGTGTGCTATGCCCTTGTTACTAACACCATATAAATGAAACGTGATTTCATATCATTTATCACACAACAAACTAGAACTTGCTGGGTTGGGTCGCTGGGTTGCTGGATTTACGATGTTTACCAACCTGTGACATTTAATGCAACATTAATATTGTACTACTGACACAACAGAACTATGAAACGATAAAACAAGCACTACCTACAGTAACAGTCTTATAGTTTATATAGTAGCTCTAGAAGCTAGATATATACATTCCTAACCAAGCCTATACTATTCTCTTCTTCTATCAGCAACAGAAGATCAACATCCAAAACTTACCAGTTATTCCCACTTTATAGAATTCACGGAACCTCTGGTTGAAGGCCTCCCCGGGCACGTAGTCTCCCAGGCCTATGGTGCTAAGCGAGATGAAGCAGAAGTAGAAGGACTCCAAGAAATTCCAGTCCTCCTCCAGTGCGGAGAAAATGGCCGCCGGGATGAGAAAGAAGCAGGCCACGGCCACCATGGCCAGCAGGATGGCATGGACGATGGCCACCAGGGGCTTGGACAGGCCCCAGTGGGTGTGCACATACGTGATGGGCCGACGCGTGCTGAAGACCATGATCCTTTGCACCACGGCCGTGAGGAAGAGGAGAGTGAACGGGATGCCAATGACAGAGTAGATGATACAGAAGGCCTTGCCTCCACCTGAGAGGGGAGCAGTGTGGCCATAACCTGCATGGGGAAAAAGAGGAAGTAAAGCTGAAATGTTATCATCTGATTTACAACCTGAGGCACATCCTGGAGTGGAAGGAAACCAAGCAATGAGTAAGCTTGGTGTCAAAAATCAGAGATATATGACATATATTTCTAACTTGTTTCCAGTAAGTAGTTGTTCATGGATTATTACAGTCTAGCCAGAAGTCTCAGGGAATAACGGCTGCTTCCTGTCAGCTCTCCCCAAAGACCCGAGTGATTGGTTGACACTGCCACTGTTTACACCAGATTAGTCTGTTAGTGTTAGCTATGATGGTGTTATCCTTTATACACGTAACCACACTAAACAGATGGGTGTGGTTTAGTGCAAGAAAGCATGACTGAGCCATGGTAAAAAGAACCGGTCACACAATATTAATATTATAATTAGGGATGTCAATTGATTAAAAAAAATAATCTAATTAATTACATACTCTGTGATTAATTAATCTAAATTAATCGCATATATATTTTTTGCTGTGAAAGTATTTTAAATATTTAAATTCTAATGAATCATTGAATAATCAGCATTAGTGACATTAAAGTTCAAAAACTCTTTTATTATTATTTTCACTGTTCAAATAATAATGCCATAATGATCTATGATATGACCTAATATGCTATGGAAATAAATTCAAAAGTGCTTCGGGAAGAAGGTTTTTTTTTCACATACAAGGCATTTCATTGCAGAGGACTTTATTTTCATCACTTTATTTTTTATCAACACCATCAGGCCGTTTTTTAAAAGTAAATGTTCCAATCAATGATCCAGGCAGCACGTTTTCTTCTCTCTCCATATTACAGTCTAAATTTTACTGACTAGAACGGCTCGGGGTCAAAGGTCATACGGAATCGATTAATCTGCACTAATTTTTTTAATCAGTTATTTTTTCTCAAATTAATTTATCTAAATTAATCAGTTATTTTGACAGCCCTAATTATAATATTGATATTGCTTCATTGTCCAATATAAACGTCACGGATGCAGAGCACATAAATGTTTGGATTAGTCACAGATTAAGTTACAGGAAAAGGGAATATTACAGCTAAAGAAACATTCCTAAATTACACTGCATTAGGCCTACTCTTAGAGGCAGTGCAACAAAGAAATCTAACACAGTTATGTGACATACATCAAGGACTCTGTGTAACCTCTCTAAATGTGTAGCACCTCTTTGCTAATAGGAATCAAGTTGTGTGAATTCACTGTAAGTGTGGCATGCTAATTAAGCTTCATTTAAGAGTCCTTTCCTATTGTCCTTGACAACACATAGCCTGTGCAAATTGGCTTTTCACTTCTGTAAAAAATAACCTAAATGGGCTAAATAGTTTAGGTAAGAGGATGTACGCTACAACACTGATCTAGCAATCATGTGGTTGGGGGCAAAAGTAAAACCGTTATTGGCCTAGTTGTCCCAATGGTATTACAAGACGTGAAAGGAATCCTCTCCACATACAGCCAAATTCTCCTGAAATTAAGTCACTCTCCATCTCCACCATGACTGTAGCCTACACAGAATGGGTTCAATGGAAATAAAGGTTATCAGTGCAGTTTAAGGGTCTTTCTTCACCTGTCTTGTTCAAAGTTCCCCATACTTCTGTTGTGGAGAAATACAAACTGTTATCCTGCATTTTGCGTAATGTGAGATAGAGAGCCACCTCTCTGATATAGGTCTTCTAGCAGATCATTATGATTGAGATATCACAACCACACCTAACACAGTGGCTTCACAGTCTAACTTTCACACACACAGAGACTTCCCTTGCATCTCGCCCCTCTGTTCTGTTTACTTTCATCGGCACAATATTAATTAATGCTGAGGGCATTTCATCCCAATAAGACAATAGCACAACTCAAACAGAATGGAAACTGGGTAAGCTACTATCACATGTTTGTGTAGCTTTTCCAGGCCAGTCATTCAAGATTACCACACTCGGGTAACACAAATGGCAGGTGTCCAGTATCACCAGTCGAGTCGAAGCACGAAAACAAGGCCTGGCAAACAAGTCAATATTGCTCCAAAAAAAGTACATCTTTCCAGTGTAATTCGGGCTATGATAAAGATGTAAAATGAGCAGTAGGCTATTAGAGAAAACAGGAAGCTTACAGTGCCAGAAAATTGATGATTTCACGGTGGAGTCCCTGCCCTAACACATCTATTTAAATGTGTCAGAAAACGTCAAAAGCAGAAGACCAAATAGACAGAAGTAGAACAATGGCATAAACGACCCCACAGTCTTATAATTTTATTACACTCAAGGTAAGCTTGTCCTGTTTGCCAAGCCTATCATGAACCTGTAAAACAATAGGCTATTCTTTCAGACAGGGCCTGTGCAGACCGTCGTCATGAGTCCTGAGACGCTCACCTGTCGTTGTCAGGACAGTGCTCGCAAAAAACAAAGCGGAGGTGAAGTCCCAGTTCCAGTTAGATGATGCGTTGTTGAGGATAGACACTCCGTAGTTACTGGCCTCGAGTGCTTTGGCCAGAAACTCTTCCAACCGCTCTTCAGACAGACATTCATTTTCCTGAAGAAATAGCCTTTTGGCGGTCCTAAGCTCCTGACGCCGTAGGTCCTCATATGGCAACTCCACCGATGAAAACACAACGGCACCGAAAATTAGATATAGAACGTACCCCAAAACTAAAAATAAGAAATACCATGCCGATTTATTGCTTTGAATTAGTCGCACACACGAATTGCTTGCGAGAGACTGGAGCATTTTCAAGGTTTCCAACACGAATTAAAATGTCGATTTTCCCTTTAGATCGTATGCCTAGACTCTGTCGTTCCAATATATTCGTAGGCTATTCACTGTAAATATCTGGCTAAAGCCGCGAAGCATAGATGTCCGCGCGTCTGTGAATTTAGTTTCTTTTCTCTGTAGCCTACCCCCAGCCTTTTGCGCTTTCGCTTCACGGTCATGCAGCGAGCCAGATGATGTGGCGGAGGAGATGCAGCGAGGCTGGACTATGTGACGTCTGTTCCTTCTGTTGCCCACCAGGTAACCGCGGAGTGTAGGCTGCGAGGAAGCGAACTGTAGCCTAACCTTCTATGCCAATGTTTAGCCAACCTAGCCTACTGTAGCCTAGCCTAGCCCATTGGGGGGCAATGTGCATGGACTGTGAGATCAGTTCCTGCCATTCCTACAAATTCATACACATGGGGTGTCTAATGTCTAATAATACTGTTTTCCTCATTTTTGTGTGCCATTCTATTTTATGCCATTGAGGGTTGAACGTATTATAACCATAACCATATGAACATATCTGTGCGTTGGTGTAGAAAAATAAGTCTAGATATTGTGGCCAAAGTAGCAAATATTCAAAAACTTGGTTGTGCAACATCTGCATACATGTGCTTCCTGGTTATGCCTTGTGTGGCTATATCATTATAGTTCCATGTGATATTCAGAGTTGTCTGAGGGGCGTATAAGCAGGGATAGAAGGTGGCACGGGGTGAGCAAAACTGACTTATCACTATCTAGTGAAAAGCTGTCATAGCTTAGTCTACAGTACTTGTTACAGTTTGAATATTGTTTACATAAGTGGTTCTTAAACTTTTTGTGTGGCGAGTGGCGACCCCCCAAAAAACATTGGCCAAGTCTCGCGACCCCCTTATCTCCAACTGGCAAAAAATAGTTTCACTTTGGAAAATATTGTGAGATGCATTAGTGACAGGCAGAACATGTGTTCTTTCATAGCGCTATGTCAACACCAAAGGTACTGTCAATGGCAGCCTTTAACAATCTGATTTATTATTTTCCAATTGATAACTGGCGCTGCTGTGGCAAAAGAAGGCAATGGCATTCTGTCACTGGTAAGCTCACACAGCATCTTTGAGCTAATCATTGCAAGAGGCGCAGGTAGGCCTAAAGATTTGCAGCATCCCCTTTTGGAGGAGCATTATGAAAACACTGAATTGTAAGCCTGCATCTATAGGGCTGAATATCCCAGTTCATGCATATTTGTCTAAAAACGTTTAGAAAAATCATTTTGTGACCCCTCCCATAATGTGACCACTCCCTCCGCCACCCCCAGTTTAAGAACCACTAGTTGTATGATCACATAAGATGATGTGTCCCCTTTCACTTTCTTCTTCCATCTGCTTCTCTTCTTCTTATCATGATTACAGCCTTCCCTACAACAATCTACATGTACCTACATGCCTACATGTACATCATCCCTACACCCAATTTCTGTTGACAACAACATTGTTGTGCAATGAAACTGAAATCTAGGCTAAACTACACAATAAACTATAGCCTATAACCTCCGAGGCACTCCACAGATATGACTCGACACATGGAGCTTCCACCAATAACTTGATTTGCTTAGAATATAAGCGTAATTTGAACATGGTAGATCAAAATGCATTGAATATCAAAGTCTCTGATATGTCCATGCAGATTTGTTTGAAAGATATCTCCTGGACATGAAAACATTTTAAATTGTTAGTATACAAGCAGTAATACACCAGTAGCTTATGTTAATGCAATGAAGCAGTCTTGCCTGGGCCCAGATCTCACTGCCCTACCATGGGTTTGTAGGCCCACAAAAGAGGTCAAGAGAAAGAGAGAGCCAGGGGTGGTCCTATATCAGGGAAATTATAGCTGCCTGTACTATTTTTACAGTGACCTCATTTCCTGTCTCTTTTGCAGAAATCACACTGTTGCGTAATTCAGGTTGACAGATCATTTAAACAACTTTGATTGCACACAAAATACGTGGAGCCAGGCTGTTCAGGATGGAGGGCTGCACAGGAAGAGCAACGTAATTTAAGAATGAATGAAAATATATTGCCGAGAGCTGTGGCAGTCAAGTATACTGTAGGCTCATCAGATACAAGCACTGCTATATGAACTCAGCAATGGCACTCAAAAGAACTTCCTCAAAAATGAAACAGTTAAAGTTAGAGACTTGAACGAAACAAATGTACTCTTTGGGCTTAAAGATTTGCTGGTTCACTATTTCTTCACTTCCTCTCTAAAAAGACAGATTCAGGAAGTCAGATTTATAGAATTAATCAGATATGGGACTCTACATATATAGCTGTGGTGATGTACTGTATGCATAAAAAACAGTTCAAGAAAAGTTACGTAACTGATATAAACCCAGTGCTACCTTATGGTGGTGCTCTTTCGGTGGACTTAGATTCAGGGAATGAAGTTCATATTATATGACGCCTGTGTCTAGTTCTGCTATGTGCTTGAGGAGACCTACTGAATGTGTCACCTTGGCATACTCATCAATCAACTACACAAGTGGTTCAAAGATCACAAAGAATTTCTCAATGAATTTTGCTTATATATTTTTTTACACAATATGTTAAACTAAGAACAGGCAGGAGTGAAGATTCATTCTTTTTTTTCAGCTTCCCTAAAAATAAAATGTGAGGAGAAATTGAAACTCATTTTCAGGTATTTGAATGTTTTCATTCCATGTAACTAAATAAGCTTATTCACTTTCCATACAGGGAAAAACTGTGTGTGTGTGTGTGTATGTGTGTGTGTGTGTGTGTGTGTGTGTGTGTGTGTGTGTGTGTTTGTGGTATGGCCAAGATTTATGTGACACAATTGCTTTTTGTAGAAAATAACAGTTCAATCAATGATACTGTATCCTTAAGCCAGGGGTCTCAAACTCAGAACTCGTCCTACAGGCCACTTTCCCGGTGGTCTTCTTGAGGGAAGCACCCTCTGTTATCTCAAACGGTTCTTTAAAGCCCTGATAAATAGGGGTTGCACAAAAATTCCCAAATCTTGCTTTAGGGCACACCTACATTTCTTTAATTTCTTACATCAATTTCTTACATTCTGCCATTGTATTTGAGATGTTTACTTTCTAAATAGTATACAATAATCGCACACTGCACCATAATTAAGTTGTCGCCTCATTATTTAATGATGAAGAATGAGTCACATTGTCTACTTAATTGAAACTGCTGATGCTTCTGGTAAACTTTTCACATTTCGCAGACATTTGTTCATGTGACAACTACAACACATTTGCAGAGAATAGCTGTATTGGTTCCCTTGTGATAATGTCTTTTAATTGTTTTGGTTGGCAGAGCCATTGAAACGCAAAATGGATGTGCAGGCTGAATGTCGTTAGTCTGCATATAAATCAACCAAAGGGTTGCAAGAAACTGTCTTGCAGGCTGGATATGGTTCTCGGGCCGGAGTGTGAGACCACTGCCTTTGCTTTGTTTTTCGTAAACATTTTTCATGATCTTGGAGCCATGTTGCTCAGTAGGCCTCAAAATAATCAGTGTCCTGTGCAGCTTTATTTCTGTGCGACAAGGAATGCTAATAGCCAAGGAGTCATTGGCGGGGACCAAATGTGCATGGTCAGTGAAATCAGTTCCTGCCATATGTATGGGGTGATATTTTTATGTTTTCTTTTAAGCAATAATGTCTAATAATACTGTATTATTAAGGTAGTGTGTAATTTCTCAGAAAAAAAATTACCAATAATGACCAATAGTGATCTGTACTTCCATAAAATGTTCTGCATTCTACAACTTTCACATACAGCAAAGTCAGTGTTTTCCTGGCAATTCTCTGTAAGCAAGTTTCTTCACTTAACTGAGATCCTCACCTCTGCACTCCCTTTCTCTGTCAGATATTTCACCATTTAGCATACCATAACAAGTGATTATTTTGAGTGAGTGATACTATAGCCTAACAATTTATGTCTTGATTTTGGGAGGGACATTTTCAGCATTTTTTAATATGGGGATTCAGTGAATTGCTCTCCATGTTGTAGTAATGTGAGCTATGTCTGTGTTAAAATAAATAAATAATAAATACACCTTGGTGTTTGCACATAGTGCTGACTCCTGGCTCTGTAAATGGGCTAGCATACAAACATGGTGACTCAGACCAAGCCATCAACAATCCCAGCATGGATAAAATATGTGTATAGGCAAATCATGGATCATGAAGGAAATAGAAAAAGAAAGTGAAAGGATTATTGGAATATAGGGATTGTCACTAAAACAAATGGCAATCAAATTATGAAGAGTGAACGCAAAATCCAATTCAAACTCCATTTAGTCTCCATGTAAAAACTTGGTGGCCCACCTAATGACAATGCCATCAGTCCATTTGCCTCTTTTATGCTACTGAATGTTCGCTCACTCAACAACAAGGCCTTACTCCTCCACGAAATAATTCTGGATAAAACTTTGGACTTTCTCTGCCTGACTGAAACATGGCAGAATCCCCATGAATTTATCACACTCAATCAAGCCACTCCCTCTGGATATTCCTACATCCAAAAGCCTCGCAGCTGCAGTCGTGGTGGCGGCCTGGCTGTTATACACCGCACTGACATCCTGTTAAAAGAAATCCCAGTCACAACATCATCATTTGAGTGCCTCCACTTCACGCTGTCTGGTGCCACACAGCTCCAGGTGGTTCTTGTCTACCGCCCCCCGAAAGCCTCCTCCTGCTTTCTACAGGAGTTCTCGGACCTGCTGGCCTCGGTCTGCCCCATGTCCCCAGCTACTCTCATACTGGGTGACTTTAACATCCATGTAGACTCCAGCAGCTGTTCCTTCGCTGTGGATTTCCTCTCACTGTTGGACTGCTTTGACATTAAACAACATGTACAGGGCCCTACACATGCCAAGGGGCACACCCTGGACCTGGTGTGCTGTGTTGGCATAAGCCCCTCCCATCTCTACTGCACGGACCCGGCTGTCTCCGACCACCAAGCCATCCTGTTCTCTGTCCCAGTGTCCCTCCCTAAGCAGCCTACAAAAAGGTCTATCACATACAGGAACACAAAGCGTGTGTGTATACCTACGCTGGCTAACACCCTAGCTGCCAACCTCGCTATCCACCCCTCTAACCGTACTGCCGACGGCTTGGTGGAACACTATAACAGCGCCCTCGCCCTCAGCCTCGACTCTGTTGCTCCACTCACCACCAAACTGGTCTCCTACACCCGCCCCGCTCCCTGCTTTACCCCAGAGCTGCGGAGGCTTAAGTCCATGGGGCGCCGGCTTGAGAGGCTTCACAAAAGATCCGGCCTCACTGTCCACCTCGAAGCCTACAAAGACCACATCAAGTGCTACAAAGAGGCTCTCACCCAGGCAAAAACACTCCATTACTCCACACTTATAAACAGCCAACAAAAGCATCCGAAAATGCTTTTCTCCACCATCAACCGCCTTCTTGACCCTCCCGACGCTCCGCAACCCTCTGATGCCGCTGACCTCTGCTCCAGGTTCCTGGACTTTTTCCACCAGAAAGTGGCCATCATCCACCGGCAGCTCCAGGCATCCACACCCTCCCCGCCGGCCACACTACCTCGGCAGGACATGTACCATCCTTCTGCCTGCCCACCACAGCGCCGCCTCTCCACCTTCTCCCTGTTGGATGCTGATCAAGTCCTCGACCACTTGACCAAAGCCGGGACTTCATCCTGCAGTCTGGATCCACTACCCACGACCCTTGTGAAGGCCTGTCTCCCCACCATTTGCCCCCCGGTGGTTGACATCATCAACGCCTCACTTGGCTCTGGTGTGGTACCCTCCAGCTTTAAGTTGGCGGCCGTGACCCCAACACTCAAAAAGACAGGCCTGGACCCAGATGACCCCAACAACTACCGTCCGATCTCCAACCTTCCGTTCCTGAGCAAGATCTTGGAAAGAGCAGTGGCTGCCCAGCTACAACATCACATGTCCCACCATGAGCTCTTTGAACCTCTCCAATCGGGCTTCAGACCCCATCATAGCACCGAAACCGCCCTCATCAAAATAACAAACAACCTCCTGATTGCTGCAGACAACAGCCTTGTTTCCATCCTCATCCTCCTCGACCTCTCTGCTGCCTTCGATACCATTTCCCACTCCATCCTCCTCTCCCGTCTCTCTGAGCTCATCGGCCTTACCGACACTGCTCTCTCTTGGTTCCAGTCTTACCTCTCCAACCGTAAACAATACATCACTCTGCAAGGCTCCTACTCCACCACTGCAACAGTTAACCATGGCGTCCCCCAGGGATCTGTCCTTGGCCCCCTCCTCTTTACCATCTACTTGCTCCCCCTCGGTCAGATCATCCGCAACCATGGACTCAGTTTCCACTGCTACTGCTACTGCTAGTGCCCTCCTCACAACTCCCACCAATACAACTCAACAACTGTCTGCATGATATCAAAACCTGGATGACCAACAACCTTCTGAAACTCAACACCAACAAGACAGAGCTCATGGTGGTGGCCCCAGCACCACTGCTCAGGAAGGTTGGAGACCTCACCCTGGTCATCGACGGCTGTCCCACCTCCCCATCTCCTAAAGTGCGGAACCTGGGCGTCATTATGGACTCCACACTCTCATTCAGTTTCCACATCCAGAGCATCACCAAATCTGCCTTCTTTCACCTCCGTAACATTTCAAGACTCCGGCCATCACTCACCTGCTCAGTCACCGAAACTCTCATTCATGCATTTGTCACCTCCCGTCTGGACTAGTGCAATGGTGTCCTGTCTGGGCTGCCCAACAAAGCCCTAGACAGATTGCAGTATGTCCAGAACTCAGCTGCCAGGGTGTTAACCCACACCAAGCCCTGGCAGCACATCACCCCCATCCTTAAGAAACTCCACTGGCTGCCAATCAAACAACGCATCAGCTACAAAATCCTCCTCCTCACCTACAAATCACTTCACTCACTGGCACCCAAGTACATCACTGACCTCCTCCCACCCATTACACCCAGTCCGCGGTCCCTGCGCTCCACCAGCAAGGACTTACTCTCCACTCCCCGCACCAGACTCAAGACCTTTGGTGGAGGGGCTTTCTGTGCAATTGCCCCTACCCTTTGGAACACCCTGTCCCCTCCTATCCGTTCCGCCACTTCTCTGACACAGTTCCAAAAGCACCTCAAAACACACCTCTTCTCTCTTGCCTACCCTCCCTAAACCCCTACCCTGCCCCTGCCCCCCTTATTATTATTATTATTATTATTATTATTATTATTGATGTAGCTTCTCATTCAACTTACAGCCAGAAAATCCTAGCTGTGAGTGTTTCTTAATGTGATCATATGATGGCTTACTGCCAATATCAGTAAACACACAATCTTAAAACAATATGCCAGTCCCATTACCATACATTTCCTCTGTCATAGGTAATTGGTTATGCTGAGGTGGATTAGCATAACATATCTCTATGGTGATTGATAGTGAACAAACAGCTATATTAATATAGAGCAATGACTTTCATAAATCCCTCAATGTGCTGGTTGAATTTTCCTCCTCCAGCTCTATTTTCTATTTACGTGCCTCACCATAAATATGTGATTGACAGGACAGGAACAGCACGAGCACATTGTTACAAAGAGCTGCAGGCCCAGAAGCAACATCCCCTGTCTGGGCATGCATTTTCATGAGCTGTGAGGGAAACATTGTTTGTTTTTTATGTTTTGTTTATGTGTGTGTGTGTGTGTGTGTGTGTGTGTGTGTGTGTGTGTGTGTGTGTGTGTGTGTGAAGGTCTTTGCATAGGAAGTGAAAGTCAATTTCCCTGTGAAGCTGTTACATGTATGTATAATTTCTTAGACTTGCTGTTCAAATGTCCATTTCATCCAACATTTAAGTCAGAAACTTAAGTTAGTTGAATTCAAGTGTTTTGAAAATAAGCACTGATATGAAACAAATCAAGAAGTTGCTTCTTAATCCTCTTGAATGTGTGTTTTATTTGTTAAGGTTGTTACTTTCTGGTTTTCTCCCATGAGTGTGCTCTGTTTCCCATACACATTCAGATGTAATCTTTTTCCAGTAGGCTATTTAGAGATCTTCCTCCATCAGTCTAACCCACAAGCCTTTTCACTGTGGGGAAATATGGATTCATATTGCATGGAACTGCTTAATAAAATGGTTGAGCGAGCCCCTTGAAGCAGTCAGGCACTTGTGAGCAGTGCAGAACCAATGAGACACAACATGCAGGGAGTCATTTGTTGTCATCATCTGTCCTTGTGGGACACACAGATCGGACATCTGACTTTCCTTTGTCTGCCTACGACTCTTAGACTTTTAAACAAGTAGGCTACAGGACTGCAACCTGTCCAGGCAGGCAGGCTATGACAGATGCGTTGGTCAGCTATGAGTTAATATAGGGCCTCTTTGAACCAGCGCAAACCAGACGAGGAATTCCATTCTCATAAGGCACAATTTTAAAATGCTTACGGTCATTTAAAATGCATTGAGCTGGCCTATACGTTTTATGAATGCAATACTGTAAAGGATGTTTTTGGATAGTTTTGCTTTTTGTGTGACCTCTAATGCAAGGATTCTTGTACTAACTTTTCACAAGTAGGCCTATCCCTCTTAAAATGAGTGTGTTGAAAATAACATGATGTGTTGTTTTTAACGCATCTCTATGTCCAGATAGGGACAACAAAATTTGTGTTATTTCTAACACATTACTTTTGTTATACTGTGTGCACTCTTACAACAAAATGTGTTGAAAATAACAGTTTGTTTCTAACATTCGTTTTAAGAGTGTAGGTTACTGCCAAGGTATTGTCTATCGAACTAGTGCCACCTTGTGGTAAAAAGAGAAGCTAATTTTTGACAATAACAAAGCATGCATTTTCCAAATACTCTCACTGATCTCATAAACACAAAAGCACATGACAATTCCTCTCCACGTATATAATTACAGTTGCCGCAACAAATAAATTATATCTTAGCATTTTGTAGTTAATCAACAGAGCAGAAAAATATAGTCCATGTTCATAGGAAGTCACATACTGATGCAATTCACTGACAACAGGGGGCCTTATTGCATTTCAGCTCATTGCTTCTCATTGCTCATGGCTTTTGAAAAAACTCTGGCACACCCAGATTCACCTCGCTTTTTTGTAAGCCTGTGTGTCCAATAGCCTAAGGATGTCTGAATTTCCTTTACCATTGATTCAAGTTATGTTGAGTATGACTGGGCCACCTTTGCTAAATAGACACTTTGTTCAGAGGTTTCTGAATAGGCCAATGAGCCCTAACATTACTTCCCTCTATGACTTCCTGACTAGTTTTTCAACATTCTATCCACATCTACCAGATCCAAATACAGCATCTTTCTCTCCAACTGCTCTGGCAACAGACATACTCTTGTTGGTCTCAAACAAAAGTGCTTCCTCTTGACCATCACTGAAATCACTGTGAGTGAAAAAAAAAGAAGCTTCTAGCCTGACTGGGGTTCTTAATATGGTTAAGTAAGCCTACTGATCAAGTAGCCTACTGATCAAATTAATCACTAAAAAAAGATCTAGCCTATTAAACACTGAATGCCTACAATATTAACAAGATTAACCTAATGGAAATCCTAATTATGTATTTTTGGGGGAAAGTAAGCCTTCAGGCTAGTTTTTTTGGTGCAACATTTAAGGAAACTGTTATTTTAGCTGCAGGCAGCTTGTGTCTCCCCTCTCCACCCAAACGTTTGACATGTTCATATTTTCACCCAATTAATTTGCATGCACTGCTGAATCGTCACTGGGAGGTTTGTCTGCTGTGCTGCGCGAGTTGCCGTAGCAATGATTTCTGTCACTCCCTCAGCGATCGCTGGAAAGATGGCGTCAACGCACTCAGAGGCGAGCCTCAACTCTGCAGGCGGATAGAGTGTGCAACAGAGGACGCCGAGCGACACACCCCTGCAAAATATCGTGCATTTCTCAATAATCTTTGCCTTGTCATGGTTGGATCAATGCAATTATAGAGGGGACCAATACAGGCATCGCCCCGCAATGGAACCGCCAGACCACGGCAGGTAAGCGCATGAGAGAAGTTGGTAGGTTCGTGATCAGAAACTACACAGCCGGGAATCTACTGCCGCCACATTGTGAGACAAGCATGGAAAAACTGGTAGAGTAAATGGTGCACGCATGCGCGTTGCCTTGTGATCGTCTTCCTGCCAGAAAATGACCCTCATGCAGTGCAACCCCAAAGAAATTTGGACTGAAGTTGCAAACTTTTTGATAAAAGGAATATAGCGCATTTTCTCCACATATGCACGTTATTTCCAGGTTTTGCAAGTACCACGAAAAGTAAAGAAGATGTCAGTTCCTTAAGAAAGGTAAAAGTTCAGTATTGAAAGTGGTCTGTGTCATGCAACATCACTTGTTAGCTCGCTATGGCTAGTTTAGCTGCATTGTCCATTAGCTGTAATGTTAAACCAAGTTTACTCTGAGTTAGCTGCTCTGAGTGTAACGTGGAAAGAATTCACCATATGCTGCGTGTTCAGGATTTTGCTATCCTTCAAATCTGAAACATTATTGACATTTTAAAGTCCCTGTTCTGCATTTATCGCCACTTAACGTTAGCATGCTGCTGCAGGTCAGATAGAAATGGCACTCTGGTTGCACCAGCTGGATGGTTTTAGATTAACGTTAGGCTAGCTAAAGCTCTTTGTCTGTGCACAAGTGCTAACGTTAATCTTTGCAAAACATTTCTGTTGGTAATGAAATACAAATGCTTGATATTGTACGTTATTGACTATAAGTTATATGAAGGCTAACTGTGAACCGCAGTGGGTCGGTTCTGGTAATGTCCGATTTAGCCTTCCCAGAAAGCCACCCGTTTAAGTTATCCGCAGTTTGAACTTGGTGTTTTGCAACTGGATTGCCATGGTCTGTGCATGACGTTATCGCTGCAGCCATCGTTAAACATTTTGCTCAGTCTCTCAGACTATATATCCTATAAATAATGGCGATTTGAAAGCTAAATAATTGTTAATTATAGTTGTTAATTGTTTTGGCAACTTTTATAGCCTAATCTAAATGCTGTGAACGTATGCTGTCGTGCATAACTTCACTCGTTTGAGAGTTGATTAATCCAAATAATTTGCTTCATAAACGACAGACCTGATGGGATTGACAATGGAGGTACTGGACTTAACTTTTGCAGACGCGTGTTTGGTTCTCTTGCCATGACAGGAATTGTCCCCATTGATTAATCACAAGACATGGTTACCACC
This sequence comes from Alosa alosa, assembly GCF_017589495.1. NCBI lineage: Eukaryota > Metazoa > Chordata > Actinopteri > Clupeiformes > Clupeidae > Alosa > Alosa alosa. Next base: position 16,913,829 of record NC_063206.1, on the reverse strand, counting down.
CGGTTTGGCAAAACGCATGCTCACCATATACCGCCAAAGAAACTGGTGTTTTGCAGCTTTTTGCGTTAAAGATTGATGGACCTAATTTTGGCGCACGCATCGACATAATCCTGTCTCTATTGATGGCGAAGGACGTTGTTGTGCCTTTCTCCTAACTTATGTCATTGACCTGTTTATGCTGTTGCCCAAAGGCCTTTGGAATGTGTGCTGCCATGTTTCAGACTCATGTCTGTGTTGACCCCACACGAAGTCACAACGCGCCGCCTTTGCCCCTGAGTGCGCTAATAGATTTTGAGGAATGCGTTGTTGTGTCTCCTCTTTCCTCACACACCGACGCTGTCTCCTGACTCATCTTAAACCCGCAATGAAACCCGGCCTTGCGTCTGATAAGACCCAAATGCCATGTTTAATGCATCAGATAAGAATGCTTATGTCTGCAATACAGCCATAATTGAGGTTAAATATGTGCACTGTCAATTTGTTGAACAAAATATTTTGTTAATATGTGTAGTTTGATCAACATATTTATGTGGTTCCTTCTGCCTCATTACCATGTCGGTACTCATTAATTCTCTCTTTGCAAACTGAAACCTGCTTGCGCAAAGAATTGTTCTAATGTAGAACATGGCAGAAGCTGGGTTTTGGGGTAAATTCCTGCAGGGTGAGTTGCATTCTTGCAGCATGAGGTGATGCCAACACCCTCCCTTGATTCCTCTGGTGCACACAGTAAGCACAGGAAATGGCCCACAAGGCATATGCATACAATTAGGTAGGCCTGATGGCCAAGCTGCCCCTCGATAGCCTCAGCATATGAATTCTGCATGGTTACTTGTACTAGTGGCTCAGAAGGATATAGCTGTTTTGATGGTGACAACCAATCTCTTGCACTGGTATGGCATTAGACGAGTCCCTTCTGCCTTCTCCCACAAACATTCCTGGGATAGCAGGAAGTGGTGAAAAGAGAGGGAGATTGAGTAAAGGAGAGAGAGGGAGAGAGTTAGGCCTGTTTCCCTGCAGGCAGCAAAGGCTGCAGCTCATTAATAGATTAATTTACCCACACTCCTCCTCCCGCCACACACACACACACACACACACACAGAGGACATTCTGGCTTCCGGGAATGCTTCAGCATTCCTTCTTGTACACGGAATGTAATTGTTGAGGAATTTGCATGATCTGTGAATGGTATGCAGTATTCTCCTCCCTCCCTCTCTCTCTCCCTCTTTCTCTCCCTCTCTCTCTCTCTGCACTCAGTTCCAGACACAGGCTTCCAAATGTAAGAACAGGGCAGCATAACAGGACAGGTCTGGCTCTCTGTTGTTGAATGCATGGCCCACTGCAGCTTTTGGCTGAACGGACGAACTGCGTTGGGGTGGTGGTGGGGGTCCGGAGGGTCTCGGCAGGAGTCCGTTGCTGTGTGGAATGTGCCGGCATTTCCCGGTCGCTCCACCCACGTTCAAGGAGAGGAAGTGGAGTGATGTAATTATGATCAGTTTGTTTGCACGGGAAATGCGCAAATTCCAGTTGATTTTTATGATTCATACTAACGCTGAAGTCACCCTTTCCTTGAAGCCGAACGGACAAAACATGAACAGAAGCAATTGGGCAATTACAATTTTTGAGCATGGTCAGATTTGCAGATACTGAATGGTGTACACCCTTAACCAAGGTCATGGAAAGAGGATGTATTGGTGCATCAGGTTTCTGCAGAACTCTTTGGGCAACTGTGAACAACATGAGCCTTATACATTCCACACATTTTTCTGGTTTCACTTTTTCCAGTTCATTCACAAGCAATAACACTGCAGGGTGTAGATGTTCCTCTGCTGTTTGTTGTTGGTATGCTTCAGGGCGCCGTTTGCATCTGATGTGGGCATGACTAGCAGGAAGGCTATGTTGTATGTGCATCAGCTGAGAAGGAAAACAAGGAGGAAGAACACATATGGAAAGCAATTGAGTACGCTGTTCCCTTCCACTCCCCATGATAACTGCTGGTTGCAGGCAGTGTACCTAATTGCTGACCACGCTACTTGTCTCTCTCTGTGCGTGCGTGTGTGTGTGTGTGTGTGTGTGTGTGTGTGTGTGTGTGTGTGTGTGTGTGTGTGTGTGTGTGAGTGTGAGAGAGCCTGCATGTGTCAGTCTGTGGTTTCCCAGAACCGGGCGTGACTTTGTTATTGCTCCAATCTCTGCATTATTGTTGTCTCCTGCGTATCAGGGTTTCTGTCCGCCTGTTCTCAGGCCTCTCTTAAGGGCCGTGCCCAGAGAAGGTGTAATTACCATGGCTGGCATCTGCCCAGACTAGCCTGGCCGCGGGCAGGACGTGGAGAGGTGCTGTGTGTGCAGGCGGTGGCACAGCAGAGGAGAGGAACAGGGACTGGATGCAGTGGGAGAGTATGGTGGCTCACTGGAAGGAAGTCCTGAACAGGGAGCAGGAAACAAGAAGATGTGTGTGACCTAAAGGACTACATTTGTGCTCGGATGTTGCAGGATGTTGCATGCTCATTTGTCCCTGTCATGTTGGTTGCCCTAGTTCAAGTTTTGGCATGATTTTATGTTGTCTTAATTAATGTCTTAGTTATAGAAATGTAGTTTAGGATGGTTGATACTACTATATGCCAAATTGTTATCTTGTGAAGCATCAGGATTTTTATTTATAAAAATAGTTTGCTGTCAGTGTTTATTAATTGGCCTGTTAACTATTAGATAGGATGATGCAATGAATTGCCTTCAAAGTGTTATAGTTGGTTTGTTACTCGATCAGTGTTAGATAAGTAGATCATAAGGAAAAAACGTCAGTTGTTCAGTCATGATTTGTTGCTGTACTTGTTGCAAGATAATAGTGTTATGGTCTAAATTAGTATTATGATATACTGTGGGTTGTATAGTGCATAACTGACAATATTTGATGAGAAAACTGTGTATAAAAGTGAGCTCTCTTAGAGATGGTGCTGGCTTTTGCACTTGTGCAATCTGTTCTTTTCCATGAGGCCTTGATTTGCTTGTGTATGCTGTTAGCCAAGACAGGCAGGGGAGGGGAGAGGGGCTGTTAATTGATGTGTTCGCACATGCGACTGGACCAGTGCCCTGGCATGTGCTTGTCCTTTAGTGCTCGCTCCGCTTTCCCCCCCAGGGGAATAGCTTAGCCGAAGGCAGGCG
>NC_063206.1:16885673-16905673 GCF_017589495.1 Alosa alosa | reverse complement strand
CCATTGCATGACTGTGGTTGCCTTGCCTTGTTTCATTTAGTCTTGTTTGCAAACATTCTTTAAGTTATTGCTACTTTAAATGGAGTTTTTACATGGAGTGTTTAAATGGTTTAAACTCCATCTTTAAATGGTTGTCCATAGCAATAGCTAGGGCAGATGTGTAGGTTGGGATGATGTTCTTTGCAGTTGAATTGGACTTTGTATCATAGATAGATAGATAGATAGATAGATAGATACTTTATTGATCCCCAGGGGAAATTCAAGGTCTCAGCAGCATACATACAGCACAAACACATTCATAACACATCATAACCCAAGAACCCTGTGAGTGAAAAGGGATGTCTGTCAAACTTGTATAATTTGGCTTTTTGCCAAATGTCTCATACCAAGGGACTACCATAACATCAGTGTGCAGAGAGCAAATGTTGGAACCAGTAAAGGGAGAGGGGTGACATTGTGTTGCTGAAGGAGTTAGTTTACATCAGTGCACTCTTGTCAGCTGTGGGCCAGATTTGCCTTAGCCAACTTGGATTCTCAGGAAAGATTCTTTCATAAGCGTAGAGCACACACAACCCTGATTCACATTTTACCACACGCACTGCTAAGCGGATACACAGAAGACATGTGTTTTTAGCATAGGTTTATGCCTGTGCGCGTGTATATATTTAGAGTCAACTGGCGGCTAAGTTGACCAGGCTCAGCAAGGACGCTGAAAAAGCAAGACCGTAAATCTGCCATAGTTTGCAGACGCTCTTAGCATCGATGTCCCCCCTAATGCTGTACGGAAGTACAGAGGAAATAGATGTCAAATGCTAGGTGATTTGCATAAGTGAAAACCCATGCACACACACATGCACACACACGCACACAGAGAGAAATAGAGCCTCAGTGCAGTGATTTGATTGAGTCGTTGGTTGAGTCTGTGCAGAAATGGACCCGTGTATTACTGCAGCTTTGAAAGCAACAACCCTCCGTGTGGTTTTGCGAAGGCTACCAGACATGCAGTGATGTGAATGTGCATTGTTGAAAGCCCTGTATTTTGGCCTTTTGTCATGTTCACAATGGTGAGGGAGTGAGATGAATAGAATGTATTTACAGTAATGGGAACCGGTATGACCAAAAGTAATGTGTTAGGTCACTCGTATTCTTTAAATGGCTGTCAAGGTCTCATGAGTACTGCAGCTAGATGAGTCGGGCTGCTTTTTTTTGTGTTTGAAAAGAAAAGCTTTTGTGGCCAAGGCGTGACATAACGGAAATGGCCCTTCCTGTTTCTTCTCTCTCATCTCCCTGTCTGGGGATGCTAGTGTTGATTATTAGCGCAACTAATAAACTTCCTAGGTGATCGGGTTAATGGTTCTCATTTAATTTACTCTGTGCATGTATTTCTCTTCTTGGATAAGCTTTAACTGTGTGTGTGTGTGTGTGTGTGTGTGTGTGTGTGTGTGTGTGTGTGTGTGTTTATAGACAAACTGGCCCCCCCTAGCCCTTCCACCTCTCATCGCCCCCCGCTCCGAGAGCGGGAGCGTGAGACCACTAAGTCGGTGGAGCCCCCCCCTGAGGAGCCCAGCTACCGGCAGGGCAAGAAGCAGCGCTCCACCCAGCGCTCTACCGACCGCGACACCAAGAAGACCTTCCAGGTAGACCTTCCAGGCCTGTGCAATCACTCCAATTTTGACGTTTCTGCAAATGTAGACAAATTCTTAACTGTAATCTAGAAAAAATGGTTCCGTTCAATGTTGTAGTATGATCTGATTTTGTTGTTTTATGTATATTTGTTACATTATATACTTGTGTATATTTATATAGCGTTGAGCTATATATATGCTTATACACTACATACTGATGTATAGACAAATATAAATAGGCCATTCCATTAAAGTCAAATATATAGGCCATAAAGATAAATATATGTAGGCCATTAAAGTCAACTGTTCAAAAAGTCTAGTTTCTTTTAAAAACAGATCATGATTTCAATACTGCCAAAAATAATTGTGATGCTGACTTCTGCCATAATTAAGATGTCCTACTTCCAGGGTGCCTTTATGCTGGACCCACTGGGGAAGAGCTCCACCCTGGGCATGGACCCACGCAAGCAGTACCTTAGCCTGGGCTGTGGCAGCGGCAAGCTGCCCGTCAGCATGCCGCACGGACACGCGCTGCCCCGGCCCCACCGGCAGACGTCGCGCACCGACTGCCCGGCCGACCGACTCAAGTTCTTTGAGACGCTGCGGCTGTTGCTCAAGCTGACGTCCATGTCGTCCAAGAAGAAGGAGAAGGAGCAGCAGCGCGGCATGGAGAACCTCACGCTGCTGGGCCAGAGCAAGGAGGTGGTGTGGCTGGAGCTCCAGGCCTGGCACGCGCGCCGGACCGTCACTGACCAGGACCTCTTCCTGTTCACCGAGCGCCAGGCCATTCCGGACATCATCAACGAGGTGCTGCGCTTTAAAGTGGACTACAGCTGCCTGGGCCTGGGTGCCTCGGGAGGCAAGCGGGCGACAGGGACGCCCGTTAAGGCCGACAAAGAGGCGCCGAAGGACAGCCCGTGCGGAGCGGCGGCCGGCGGCGGCGACTCCTGGCCGGAGGTGGACACGGCGGCGCCGCTGGGCTGTGGCGCCGAGCGGCGGGAGCACCTCCAGCGGCAGCGCGTGGCCTTCGAGCAGGTGCGGCGCGTCATGCTGCTGCTGGAGTCGGTGGAGGCGCTCTACCCGTCGCTGCAGACGCTGCAGAAGGACTACGAGAAGTACGCGGCGGCCGACTTCCAGGGCCGCGTGCAGGCGCTCTGCCTGTGGCTCAACATCACGCAGGACCTCAACCAGAAGCTGCGCGTCATGGGCACCGTGCTGGGCCTGCGCGACCTGGCGCGCATCGGCTGGCCCGTCTTCGAGGTGCCCTCGCCCGGCGCCTTCCAGGCCCACGACGAGGAGGAGCAACGAATTTACGGGCGCAGGGAGGACGACGAGGAGGAGGACGACGACAAGAGCGACTCCACGGCCGTCTGCATGGCCGACAGCGACGGGGAGGTGGGAAGGGAGAGGGACGCCGACACGGACGTTGACAGTGACCTCTCCCCCTGCCTCACGCCCAAGTTTGCCCGGCTCATGTGCGAGGACGAGTTCCTGCTGCCTGAAGAAGGCAGCGGAGCAGGGACCGGGGAGGTGGTGGCGATAGGGACTGGGGCAGGGCCACTTCCTCTGGACAGAGTGGCGGCGGTAGAGAGTCGGTACTGCCCCACTGCCATCTACCGGCCCTTTGTGGACAAGGCACTGAAGCAGATGGGGCTGCGTAAACTCATCCTGCGGCTGCACAAGCTCATGGACCGCTCGCTACAGAGGGCTAGGGCAGCACTGGTCAGCCAGTCCCCCACACAGGAGGTGAGGACTGAGGGAAAGTAAACTAATAGCTATTGGACATGGCATGACCTTGCTGATTTATGACCTTGCCAGTTCAAGTTAGATAATGATATCATGCTCCTTATCAGTATTTGCAGACTGGATGAGGTAACCTGGTTTCAGTTTTGACTACATAGCCAGCATTAAGTACTTTTTTAAAATTTATTTACCATAACAACCAAGTCATCAGGAAAAAAAATTGTTTGAGATTTTCCAAACATATTTTACAGTTCAGATGCATAGCACAGACTGGAGCGTTAAAGATTATTCAACTCTCCCTCTGTGACCTGTAATTTTTTTAATTTCCCCAGTTCTCCGACTTCCCGGACCCCATGCTGTACAGTGACTATCTCCCGGAGCTCTCGCGCCACCTGGCCTGCAGTGGTCATTCGGGCGAGGAGGCGGAACAGGAGAGTGTGTCCTGGGCGGAACTTTTGGACATGGAGCTGCCGTCCTTCCGGCCGGCCTTCCTGGTGCTATGCCGCGTGTTGCTCAACGTCATCCACGAGTGCCTGAAACTGCGTCTGGAGCAGAGACCTGCCGGGGAGCCCTCGCTCCTCAGTATCAAACAGGTCTCACTCGCTTGCTCACTCACTCACTTACTCACTCACCACACCATTTCGACACACACTGTAATTACGTTCTCATACATACGTATAGATAGAGGGTACACATGTTTAAGTGTGTGATATTTTGGGGTATCTGACCTGAAAGATACCTACAGAATTTTTGGTTAGTTCCAACCTAATGTGTACTGGCATGACCATGCATTCAATGGTTACTTATCTGACTCACCTGTGTTGCTGTTGTTTGTTTGTTTGTTTGTCTGTTTGTTTGTGTCTGTGTGTTTGTGTTTGTGTGTGTGCCTGTGTCCGACCTGCAGCTGGTGCGTGAGTGTAAGGAGGTGCTGAAGGGCGGCCTCCTGATGAAGCAGTACTACCAGTTCATGCTGCGCGGCGTCGTCACTGACCCCCAGGGTGTGCAGACCAACGCCAACATCGACGAGTTCGAGGAGGACCTGCAGAAGATGCTTCTGGTATTGGACCTCACCACACCCTCCAGAACCCTCCCGCACCGTGTTTGCACGTTTGCTTGCACACTTTGGGTTTTATTCATCTGTTTCTGTTCCACCATCATTTAGATTTATCAAGTGGCTTGAGACAGTGTTGATTGTCCCTGGAAGTATAATAGCATATAATAGCTATTTGTCAGGATGGAATCGGTATGGGGACTAATCGGCTCCAGAGATTTCATGCTCCACTTTGGCACTCTGGCTTTTCCCCTGCAGCCTGTGTGTTGCCTCTGCATGCCTCTGATAAAAGCTGATAAAAACACTCTCCTGCGATTCCAAGAATCAGGCCCTGGGTCAAAGTCTAAAGCCAGCGCTACTACTCTGCTGCATGCTGCGTGGTTGGGAGCAGACCTGAGAATCTTGCCGTTACAGTACCCGTTACTGTTGCTGACAACAATAAACAGGCTATTTGCTTGGAAACTATATGGATATAAGGGATCATATAGATAAGCAGAGTTTATTTAGGCAAATCCACCCCCCCCCCACCCCCATTTTATTTGGCATGGGACAGGCGGATATCAGCTGGCGTAATAGCTTAGGCATCACTGTGTGACAGGCCATGGCTAGTCTTGCTCCAGTCATGCATGTCTGGTTTGGAAAGCTGGAGTGAGGAAGGTTTGGTGATCAAGTTGATATTTGACCTGTAAAAGTGGTCATGGGGTTTTCCCGTCGAGAGAAAATGTTGGGTTTTCTTGGTGGCTTGTGGGAAATCACTGGTGTGTTTACCGCATTGCTGTGTCCTGTATTGCTATTACTAAAGGAACACGTCAACATTTTGAGAAATTAGCTTATTCACCCCCAGAGTTAGATAAGTTCCTGTAATTTGAATATGACATCATGACATGTGATTTCTAATCATCAAATCAAACTCCCTGACTGCAACATGCAACAGAGACATCTAGTGGGGTGGCCATGAGATGACCTCATGGCCTAGACAGTTATGCAATGTCTCAACGTGGTGTTGTTGTCTCTCTGGCCAGGTGTACTTTGACTACATGCACAGCTGGATCCAAATGCTGCAGCAGCTGCCCCAGGCCTCGCACAGCTTGAAGAACCTTCTGGAAGAGGAGTGGAACTTCACCAAAGTCATCACCCCATACATCCGAGGGGGCGAGGCCCAGTCGGGGAAGCTCTTCTGGTCAGTGCTCTCCTCTGGATTTCCCCCCACCCCGAAAGTTTGATCTCTCCAAAGCATCTGGTCAGATAACTTTGTCCCATGCGGTCATTTCCTGCATTAAATGAATTAGCTGATGTGATGAATGCGTTTAGAGAATCGTTAAATATAATGATCTATTCTCAAGAGTGCTAAGTGCCTACAATGACATTAGTCATTTTGTGCACATCATTAATCTTTCCACAATAGGAGTGACTGATTAGGAGGAGCTTGTAGTTGGACGCCTGCAGGCATGTTTGTCCGATCGTTTCCTAACCCATGACTCCTCTGCCCTCTTCTGGCTGTTTACAGTGACATCGCCGGCATGCTGCTGAAGTCCACCGGGGACTTCCTGGACGCTGGTCTGCAGAAGAGCGGCGATGAGTTCTGGGAAAGCGCTGATGACAGTACTGCTTCGGATGAAATCAGGTCAGCTAGTCTGTTCTCCGCAGCAGTTGTCCATACACATACCATACACCACATACTCAGACAGTGACGGTTATTATATTGCAGTCAATGCTTCATGTGTGCCAATACATGTATTAGTGGTATGTTTTCTGTAAATTATGGCTCGTGTCTTATTGCCTTAACATCTTTCTAGGGACTGTAAGGAATGTATCTATTTTGTTGAACTGATGGGCATATGTCTATGTGTGTCATAAGATGCTCAACAGTGGTGGAATGAGAGAACTCCACTCGGCAGTTGGCCAGTGTGCAACTGTGGTCATAGCCTCCCTTTAAAGTCAGACTTCATTAGTTTATTGCACACCTTCTGTTTTTCAAAAGTATACATTCAGGGGTCTTTGCTTTCGAATAAAATCCCTTCACAACCCTTCAAATGGCTTCAATGTAACTTTAAATCGGCTTTCTAATTTTGGGAATAGGGATCGATCTATCCCCACCTCCTCTCCACACGATGTTGACCTGCTACTGGCTCCTGCTTACATGTTAGCCAGCTTTTCTGCATCTTTATGAACAATTGACCCACCACAAGTACTCAGGATTGGTTCAGTGCCCTTTTAATGGTTTAAAAGGACTGCAGTTTGAGTTTGAGGCATACTGAGGCTATGATAGGTCGGCTATGCATCCAAAGCAGAAATCCTTGGCCATGATATTAACTGCTTATTTTGGTCATGGTACGTCATGGACGCCATACAGACTTGTTATCAAGGTTAAAAGACCTTGAGGGGGGTCTTTAAGCATTCTTGAGTGATGTCTGAAAAGGTCACCTCTCCTTTGCAGGCGGTCGGTAATCGAGACGAGCCGCTCGCTCAAAGAACTCTTCCACGAGGCCAGAGAGCGGGCGTCCAAAGCGCTGGGCTTCGCCAAGATGCTGCGCAAGGTAAGAGGCCAGGATGCCGCTCAACCTGCACCCACTCCAGAGGAAAGCAGGCCACTGTGTTCTGACCCGACTATCTATTCTCGCACTGTAGGATCTGGAGATTGCTGCTGATTTCAGTGTGGCCAGTGGAGTGCCGGGTCTCCTAGAAGCTCTGAAAAAAAGGAACTATGTAAAGGTAAGAAACTAGGTTGGATTTGCTCCACTTTTTCTTTTTTTTTTTTGCTTTTTTCTGATTCCTTCTAATTCCTTTTGTTAGTAGTTGCTCACTCAGGCAAGTATATTTTCTCTGTCAGTCATTTGTTTGTTTGTTTCTTTCTTTCTTTCTTTCTTTCTTTCTTTCTTTCTTTCTTTCTCTCTTTCTCTTTCTCTCTCTAATTAGGTGCTGATCCCCGGGCTGGAGGAGCTGCAGGTGTTTGTGCCGTCGGTGCTCATGGGCCAGCGGCCCGTCATCCTGCAGCTGCTGAACGCGGCGGCCGGCAAGGACTGCTCCAAGGAGCCAGACGAGCTGGCCGAGGACGAAGCCTACCTCCTGATGAGCAAGCATGGCGCCGGTCAGCCCGACACTGAGGTGTGCTGGGCCCAGTGGGACGGCGCGCAGCTCAAACTCGTCCCCCAGATGGAGACCGTGGACACCCTCAAGGCCATGGACGTAAGGACAGCTGCACGCACAGGCTTTTTAAACAGTGAAAATTATTATAATCAGCGACTTTAATGCTTGGTTAGATTATGAGAAAAGTGTGGGTTGACGTGGATTAAAGTATTCCGGCACCATGCCGGATTTCCAGCGTTCAGTGTTTGGCTGCGAAAAAAAATAAATCTTATGTTTTAAAAAAGACTTTCGATATCATACCCATCGCTTTCGAGTGTATGCGTTCGTCTGCCAATGATATGAAAGGAGCACAACTCTCCCGCTCTCAAACTAACATAGGCTATTAGCCAATCAGAAGTAGAACGAGGGTCTGGGAAAAACATGCTTCAATCGAGTCCTATGTTTTCGCTATCGCTCTGTGTAGAGTAGAGTAGAGTAGAGAGAGACGTCACAAAGAAGGAGAGTAAGATGAGTAGATTCATGAATCCTGGGGAAGATGCCCACCTAGTTGATAAAGGATTAAAAAATAAATAGCGCTGGGCATGGATAGAAGAGATAGGACAGTAAGACTTTTAGTAGCTGGTGTAAAACGTTGAGAGAACCGGATGCTTGCTTCTGCACCCTGTGCTAGAGAAAGCTAGTATGCAACTAGCGGCAGAAAGTGCTTCCACGACATGAGTCAGACCCCGCTCACAGAGCAGCTGTTCGCGCTCTCCCACACACACACAACACGTTTACCAGGAGCAACAACCACAGCTGATGTACTGGCATCAATAACTGACCGTGTGTGTGACTTGAAAAAACGTGTGTGCACGTTCATTGCAGAGCATGATCTGTCTTTCAAGCTTGCCCAACCCCTAGTGAATCTATGCAAAAAAATTAGCTGAAAGACAAAATTGCTTTGACTAAACCAGGGGTGTCCAAACCACGGCCCGCGGGCCAACTGCGGCCCGCCACGCACTTTAATCTGGCCCGCCGAGCATTTATTCGTTTATCATAGATCAGGCCCGCCATGCACACACTTTAATCCGGCCTGCCGAGAATTTAATTAGGTTGTCATAGGCCGCTTGCTACTTTTTCCAGTGATAGACGACGTTGTGAGTAACTTTAGGCTACTGCAAACTGCTTTACACTCTTCTTAGAGAGCGATTACAATGTCAATGTCAAAACAGCTTGTTATATCGAGATACTTAGTATCTCCTTTGCAGCAGATCTAACTAAGTTATGCTACTCCATTTAATTGGGAATGCATTTGAGCGTGCATGCACGAGAGGGAGAAAGCGCGGCAGGTTCCAGCTGGCTTGTCATTGTTGATAATTGATATACTTTTTAAATAAGAAACTTGTAAAAGAAAATCACGATGGCAGCAGTAGTTCCCACTACTGACCACTTATAAACTGTGAGAGGGGCACGAGCCATAGGCACAGCACTAGCCATAGGCTATATTTGAGTGGAGCTGGCAAAAGAGTCTTAAAGTGACAGTGCACCATTTACAAATGAATTAAACAACATCAAATGAACAGTATTTCTTAAGAAATTAACAAAATTACTTTGTCATTTAAATGATATAATACGGTATATATATATATATATATATAACTGTGAATATATAGTCAGCATGCCAGCTATTTGAACACACACGGCTTAACACCAGAGTTTAAAATACGTATTTCGAAAAAGCTACAAAACTGGCCACAGGATGACCCACCACCCACATAAAAAAAAGTTCAGGCTCCGGATTTGTTTTTACGTCAATCCCTGGGGTTGAGCAGAGCATAAAATACATTATACAAGCTGTTTGTCTAGTTTTTTATGCTTGGACTTGATATTGCCATAGGTAGTTGGGTAGATAAAGGCATGTTTGGGTTAGTACGTACACATTGTTTTCTCTGGCCCTTAGGTGGATAACCTGCTGTTGATCGTGATGCAGTCGGCTCAGCTGGTGACCCAGCGGAAGGCCTTCCAGCAGTGCATGGACGAGCTGCTGTCCCTGAAGCGCGAGCAGACCTCCAGCCAGCCCCTCATCGCCCGTGCCCTCGAGCAGCTCAAGGTACACACAGCGCATACAGACAGAGCACTGACGGACCAACGGGGATGTGCCTTGCTGCAGGAGCTGTGGTGTGAGCAGGCGCATTGTCCACAAGGAAATCCGACCGTGGTCATTTTCCGATCCCACCCCATCTCTCTCTCTCTCTCTCTCTCTCTCTCTCTCTCTCTCTCTCTCTCTCTCTCTCTCTCTCTCTCTCTCTCTCGCTTTCTGTCACTCTTCACTGACCCGTCTGAATATAGGCAAAAAGTATAATTTCAAAAAAGTAATATTTATTTGCTTTGCCAAGTAGTGGTCCAGTTTTCTGAAGAGACTTAACGCAGCTGTAGCAACTGTGTGCCCCATAGTGGCCTCTGTGGTGGCCTCATGCCTTTTTGTCTTTCCGTCTGAATCTATCTACTCTTGTTGTATGTTTACCTCCTAATATAAAGAGAAACTATAGTTTCTAAAAATAAATAAACATTATTTTCCCACTTTGATAGTACAAGCGCTGATATATACATGCCCTTCTCTAATCATTTGATTTCATTGTCTTGACATTGTCTTGCTGGTGCCTTTCTCTGAACAGACCTGCAGCTTCATCATTGTTCAACTTTCTGTATAGATATATACCTGCATGTGTGCTTCTTCGACAGTAAGGCGTGTGCTGCATTTGGGGTTTCAGCATGTTCCACTTTTACAGCTAAAATCTCACAACTGTACTTCTATTCATTCCCCCAACCAGCTTTTGTATGTCATGGGCTTGATGATGTATCTTTGAGACGTGTGTCGGTTGAAACCATGCAGGGAGTGAAAACGAGAGCTGGTGCAAGTCTGGTTAACCACCTCTGTGTGCGCTTCCAGCTCTCATGAAGAGACAGGCCCAGGGTGCTGCGTTTGGCGCAGTCACACACCATGAAAAGCACATGTTGCATGAAATGTAGGTCTCTTGGAACTAGAGATGAAAAGTGACAGGACTGAATTCTTGTGCATGTTGTCCTTGTTAAGTGTCATGTAGATAAGGGGTGTCCATTGTGTGAGTCATGGCTGAACTGAATGTAATATTTATGCACAGAGGAATGGGGTCATGGTGGCCTACCACTGTATACACATGTGAGGTGAGGTTTTTGTGTGTGTGTGGGTGGGTGGGTTGGGGCAGGGGGGTTATGATTTTAATCATCAGACTTCTGCAGCTGATAGTTTCACCTATGCCCTGTGTGGGTGGGTGGGTTGGGGCAGGGGGTTATGATTTTAATCATCAGACTTCTGCAGCTGATAGTTTAACCTATGCCCTGTGTGGGTATTTCCAGTGGAATGGCCCATTGCAAGGTGTTGCGCCCGGGATTGTTCTTGTCCAGTTGTTTTTGCTCCTATCTGACTCGCTGTCCTCTCCCCTGGCTTACCTCTGTCCACCCCACAAACAAACACACACACACACACACACACACACACACACACACACACGCACACACACACACACAGAATGAAGCTCTTCAGCTGTGCATCAAGATCAACACGGCCATCGACCGCGTGGATCGCATGTTCACCTCGGAGTTCGAGGCGGAGATGGAGGAGTCGGAGTTGGCCACGCTGCAACAGTACTACCGCGAGGCCATGATCCAGGGCTACAACTTCGCCTTCGAGGTAAGACTAAGAGGCCTTCCTTGCTACGATTCGTGCCGGAATGCTGCATGACTATGGCTGCGGCTGCATAAGGTTTGGTAGGCAGGTTTACATAGAAGGATTTGAGTTTGGCAGGTTGGAAGTGTGTGTGTGTGTGTGTGTGTGTGTGTGTGTGTGTGTACAGTATATGACGCATGCATGTAGACTGTTGTAAAATGTCCCTGCCTCTGACCTCCATCTTGTTCTCCTGCAGTACCATAAGGAGGTGGTGCGTCTTATGTCGGGGGAGTTCAGGCAGCGCATCGGTGAGCGCTACATTGCCTTCGCCCGCAAGTGGATGAACTACGTCCTGACCAAGTGTGAGAGTGGTCGGGGCACTCGGCCCAGGTGAGCGCCATCGCCTCTGCCACAAAGCGTTGTGGGTAACTGTTGCACATGTAGGTGACGTGTAAACCACTCCATGCATACTCACAGGTGGGCAACACAAGGCTTCGATTTCCTCCAAGCCATCGAGCCAGGCTTCATCTCAGCTCTGCCAGAGGATGACTTCCTGGTAAGGGTGTTTTTATCCTGTCAGCTGTTACACTTACACTTAGGGGGTAGAGATTGCGTGTGTGTGAGAGTGTGTAGAATCATATGTCTCATTCAGAATGTTCTTGTGTTTTCAGAGTCTCCAGGCACTGATGAACGAGTGCATTGGTCACGTGATTGGCAAACCGCACAGCCCAGTCAGTGGCTTCTATCTTGGTAGGACCATCTCCTTGGATAGTTTCATGTTGACATATGTAATAAAGTATTCAAAGTAGGCTACACCAAACGTCATTACCGGTTATGATCCTTCTGTCCTCAGAAGGAAACAGAGGGAAATGGTCTCAGCAATGTCAATAGATATATATGGAAGTAGAAAAGGACAAAGGTGACCGCTGCACTTCTTCTTGTACGATCTAGGCTAGATCCAGACAGACAGTTTAGTTAGATGAGACTTCGGTGTAGTCAGGGTGTGTGTGTGTGTGTGCATTTGTGCGTGTGCGTGTGTGTGTGTGTGTGTGTGTGTGTGTGTGTGGATCAAAAAAGCATCAAAAAAGTGCAGGAGGGAACAACAAAAATATATAAACACCACACTGTACTACCCTGGAAATTCAGAGTTCTCACGAGAGCACAATGGAATTGTCTCTGCGAGACACTCTGGCAATGAGCAATGATGCACGTTGCTTTTACCCCAACATTCCGGGGAACCAGCTAAACTGATGAAGAC
The DNA here is from genome assembly GCF_017589495.1 of Alosa alosa. Lineage (NCBI taxonomy): Eukaryota > Metazoa > Chordata > Actinopteri > Clupeiformes > Clupeidae > Alosa > Alosa alosa. The sequence goes on along the minus strand of NC_063206.1, from coordinate 16,893,224 downwards.
AGCGCTGCAACATTGGAGGACGGTACACATTGGTCGTAGTGTTATCCGATTACGTCGAAGTCCGAAATCATTCAGAGTAAACATGGTCTAGTGTTATCCAATTGCGTGCAGTGAGATTTTTAAATGTATGCTTGTTGCCGCCCCTCGAGTTGGGCCATTACATTGTTCTTGGCCAGACCCTTAATCTTTCTAGATTATCAGGGTCTGGATTTTCCAGGCTAACACTGTACAAATGGACTGGTTCAATGATGAAAACACCAACAATATCTTTCTCTGTCATAACACCCCAGACATCACCATCATAAATAGGACTAATTAGAATGTTACTATTGGTAAGATTGGATGTTCTTTTGACCTGCATATGAACACTTGCTTCAACTCCAAGCTGTTAAAATATCAGCCACTTGTTAACAGTATCACAAACCTGGGATTCCAGTGCAATATAATCGTTCTTGTGTTTGGGAGTTGTGGACATGTGCACAAACTTGTTTTACGTAGACTGCAACTATGTGGGCTAAGCAAGCTAAATGCAAAAAAAATCTAGGAAAGTACTGCTCCATTTCTGTGTATCCATTTGGAGATGACGATGTCATGTCTACCCATAACATTTACAATGAATAGCACAAAGCATTCTGTGTTTGATCAGACCTGTTTAAGTGTGTTACATACTTCCATCAATGTTTGGGTCTTTAAATCTCTTCCCCTGTGTTAAGGTGTGTGTTTGTGTGTGTGTGTCTGTAACACTCTTCCCACCTGACTTCCAGGCCCTAGACCCAGCCCTCGGCCAGTCAAGGTCCCGTTGCCACAGCGTTGCCACAGCGATCCTCCAAACCCGTACCTCTTCATCCCAAATGCAGATGGCTTCAGGTAGGAATCAGACCTGTGCACATAAACCAGGGGTTTCTGTGTGTGGGTGTGGGTGGCCTGCATGTCTTTAATCTGTTCTGCTCTCGTAATTCAACTGGCAGTAATTTAGTGTGTGCTTTAATTTCTATGCTGATTTAATGCTTGAGTGTTAGTCATAACATGTAGTATTGGTGACTATGGGAAGTGTTTGGTACTTTGGTGCTTATCTGGTGTTTATTGCTTTTAATAGCACATACACTTGCTATCCGTGCTTATCCTCTATGTACTGCTTAGGTAAGGGTCCCATCATGGTGGCTTTTTAGATGTGTATGTACGTGTTCCTGTGCATATCTGTGTGTATGTGTGTGTGTGTATGTTTGAGGAAAGACAAGTCCTGGTCTCCACAGTGTCACTGATGCGTGTGTGTGTCTCATAAGTAACTCACACGTAACTCACACACCCTACGCATGCATATCATAGATATAATTAACAAATAAACACACACACACACACACACACACACACTGTGATGTCCCTTAAACTTGCGTGCGGCCCCCTGGCTCAGTGTGTTTCTCCACCCCAGCTCTAGGAGTCTGCCCTGTGACCTCCGGACTCAGCTCTTCCCCCCCAGCTCTGGCCCCCGGCCCATCCCCCCCGGCCCCTCACAGGGGGACCACGGCCACACCAAGGCCCCGGGCAGCGTCCCCAATGAGATCAGGTAGTCCTCCAGCCCTCCCCACAATCCGTCTCAGACCCCCATCCCCACCCCTCCAATCCTCCCGCAATAGGGGGGCCCAAGTGCTTCCTAAATTGAAATTGCTCCCCAGCAGCTTGTATAACCTCCCAGCGAATTCACTGCTCGGCTACAGCTTGATTGATTTAAGCAATAATAATAATAATAATAATGAAAAAAAAAAATCAATAATTGTGTGGAAACCAGAGTTTCCGCTAGAAAAAAATGGTGCCGGTCAAAGTGACCGGCAGAGGTTTTGTTTTCCGGACATTTTGATATGCCGGTCAAATATCCTATTATCGCTTCTTAATTACCTAGTCAAGTTGAGGAAAACTGGAGACAGGCTATGTAACTTAAAGAATGACATAATCAGGCTGAATAGAATGCAACATGTTCATTAGCCTAACTTACGTAAACATGCCTAACAAGATCTAGCCAGTATATTTTCATGGACAGCAAGAGTCCGCTTCGTTCATTGTTTTAAAAAGGCTACGTTGTTTGTTGCTGCTACCCACGTTATCTCCAGTGGTTCCACTGTTTAACACTGTTTGCACAGATGCGCACACACAAGAATGAGCGCTCACACCACTACCCCCTAAGGCTATGCCTCTTTATTTGATAACAATACATTAGCAAATGTTTCCTATTCTGGGAAATGTTTAGTTTCTTTTTCTTTTTGGTCCGCGATTCAATGATACTGTTTAATTGTGCCGGAAATGATCCTCGGACCAGCAATCTCCTTGTCGAGGAGGCCCTAACCCTGCAGATCATAGACAGAGAAAGCATAGGCCTACTGTATGCTTTGGGCACAGAACAGTTGCATGTCCAGTGTACACGGAGAATGACAGTGTCTTGGAGCGGCCGCAACCCCGCAACTCCACTTCCAACGTCAGATACGTCCGACACTTCTGGTGGTGGTGGAGTTGACCGGATATCTGAGGCTTCAGACGTTACCAATTTATCATCATCCATCGCGTCTGGCCTCTGAAAAAACTTTTAAGGCTAGTCTGCCTGGGCCTGGCCATGTTTGAACCGCCTCACTCATTTGTTCGTTGTTTAACATGCACGTTTTAAGCGTGCGCTTCCTATTTGAAATGCAGCATAGGCTATGCGTGTTGTTTAATAGCTTTCAAACGGTACATTTAAAAACAGCCAGAGGACGTATTGCTTTAATATAGGCTTACATTTTAAGGCTTATTCTCAAATTCAGATTGTGTTAGGGGGACGGGATTATTAGCCAATTTCAATTTGACCGGAGAGATTTAATTTTGTCTGACATTTCATTTTTTTTCTGGCCAATGTCCGGTAATTACCGGACAACGGAAACCCTGGTGGATGCCATCAAATGCTTTCTTAAGAGTTGACCAGCTCTAGGTCCCTTATACATGCATCATAACTACCACGTCCGCATGCTTTGCATACCCACTAAATTACTATCGACACCAGAGCATCCTGCACAGTCCCATGAACTTTTTGTTTGCACCCTATTAGTCCAGTAATGCCATTTTGGCTCTGTGGCCCATAGTGGCCTCCACAGCAGTTTTAGCCCACCACGCCTCAGAACGAGCAGCAGAGCGAGGACTCATGTGAAGACCATCGACTGTGTGAAAGGCTGCATGAGTCAGGCGCATGAGTCATCGTGTTGTGATTTTTTTCTCTCTCTCTCTCTCTCTCTCTCGCTCTCTCTCTCTCTCTCTCTCTAATGACTCACCACTCTTAACAGTGACGGTGTGACCCGCCACCCTCACCTTGTAATGGTGTGTGCAGTTTCAAAATAGCAGTGCTCTGCCATTGTTGTGCCTTTGCTGCTCGCTCTCCCTCCATCTCGCCTTCAATAAAAGCATGCCCGCTGCTCCTTTCACCGCTATCTCTCGGTGTAGTGAGTGGTTTGATGGCTTTAGATGGCTTTGCTCAACCAGCTGAAACCTGTTTTGACGTTTTAGCTTCATTGTGGTTCTATGTACTGTATGTCTTATTTATATATATATATATATATATATATATATGTATATATATATATATATATATATATATATATATATATATATATATATATATATATATATATATATATATTTCTTTACAGTGTGTATAGTCATTATGGGTGTTACTTATGGAGGAGAGTCCAAATGATCCATGTCTCTTGTTTGACTGTATGTTGGGGTTCACTTCTGTAGAGTTTCTGGTGTACTTGAAAACGATCGGCTGTCATCTGTTGCAAGCGAGTTCAAATCACTCAGTCGCCACTCCAGCCCTACAGAAGATAGAGAAGGTAAGTGTGTCTGTGTGTGTGTCTGTGTGTGTGTTTGGGAGGATATTATTGGGCTCTTGAGCATAATGCACATTTTGAGGATGATTTGCATAACCTCAACTGACGTTACCAAAATAAAAAACACTCCACAATAATAATGCACAGCACTTGGTGCCTATCCTGTTGGGTTTAATCCATTGGTGGTCCATGTCGAGGCTGTTAAGTGATGTCCTTGTCCCTGTTGTTGTCCTTGCAGAGCCCTCGTACCCAAAGCCAGATGCTACTAACACTGTGCGCCGGAGCTGGGAGCTTCGCAATTTCATCAGCCAATCCAAGGGTGAGACTGACCCCCTGTGCACCGCACAGACCTGTGCATTTTAACCCTGCAAGTAGAGTGGGCTGTAGAAATGATGGTGGTTAGAGTTGTAATGGTCTTAATAGCACCCTCTAGTGGTCAAACAGAACAGAATAGGAAGTAACAGTAATGTGTCCACACTCTTGTGGTTCAAAACCCAGTGTTTTGCTTCCACCACTAAACTCATGCAGGTTTTTGTGTCATTTCACCTCTTCAGACTACTCATCCTTTGCTTTGCAATCTCCTCCCTCCACATTTGCTCTGTTTGTCCTCTATGGGCCCCCATAGACTCTGCGGCGCGTCAGAGCCCCATGGAAGGGGTACGTCGCTCCATCCGAGTGTTGGAGGAGAAGCGCTACTCCGTCATGAAGCAGCGCAACATTATCGGCCAGGTGTGCCACACCCCCAAGTCCTACGACAACGTCATGCAAGTAGGCCTGCGCAAGGTCACCTTCAAGTGGCAGAGAGGAAACAAAATCGGTACGGTCACCTTTTGAACACTTGTCTTCAGAATGACCACGCACTTTTTTGTTTTATGTCCTTTCATTACTTACAAGTGCATTGTTGACATTGGCAATTCATTGCTCATGCTTAGGCACAATTTTGAAAACGCTGCCCGTATTTATTATTTGTTTTTTCTTTTTCAAAACACTACACACAATTAACACAACACTGACCCCAAGTAGCAGAATCCCTTAGCTCTTTTGCAAAATGAAACACTTCTGACAAAACTATACAATTATTTATCAAAACTCCATGTTGTCATATTACAAATTGTTTGAAACAAATGAATCATATGATCTGATTATTCTTGAATCAGTTAAGCACTAATGTACTCTATGCAAAACAGGTTTACCTACGATATGCTGTATGCTTTTGTTTTTCTTTCTAGAAATATTGCTCAAGAAGGATTAGAGGTTAATTTAGAGTACAAGAATATACTGACCAAACATGACCCATAAGACCAGTCATGTACATTGAGGACTTTTTTCTCTCCACTTTGTGAAGTACACTACAGTTTTTTTCAATGGTTTACATACAAAATCTTTGCATATCACACCATTTTTATTTTTCTATACCAAATCTGCAAATCTCCTCTTCCTCTCAGTGCTACGTTGCCCAGTGTTTAGGACTGATTGTTGAGTTTACAGTTTACACTGTGAGGCTGATGGTGTGTTTATAGCTGTGCCAATCTGCACTGATGTTTTGTTCCTTGAGTGTATGAAACAAATCTTTATTAAAGCTGTCAACTTGTTCTTCATTGCTTGTTTCCAGGTGAAGGCCAGTATGGAAAAGTGTACACCTGTATCAATGTGGACACTGGAGAACTGATGGCTATGAAAGAGGTAGGTTGTGTGTCGTAGGACTCATGTCATTCATGTCAATTGAGTCTTGTCATTCAGAAAAGGTTTGCTGTATTCCCTCCAGGTTGGTTCATTTTTTGCTGATAAGCACTAGAGGGCAATGCTGGATTATATCACATTTGTTTATTAGATTAGATTAAATTTTATGTTATTGTGCAGAGTACAAGTACAAAGACAAGGAAATGCTGATCCCACCACTTTGTTTCCTGTGTTCTCTGAGAATGGAGAGCGAGCAGAACGTGAGGAGATATTCACTGAATGTTGCAAAAAGTGTTGTTATAAATTGCTTAGCATCGCTTACCCTACCTTTAACCACTACATGACTGATTTTGTACAGACACTAATGCTGTCACTTAAAGTGCGATCTTGCTTAATGAGGAATTTTGTCTTTGATTTGCAGATCCGTTTCCAGCCTAATGACCACAAAACCATCAAAGAGACTGCAGACGAGCTGAAGATCTTTGAGGGAATCAAACACCCGAACCTCGTGCGCTACTTTGGTGTTGAGCTTCATCGGGTAAGAACTTTACCCACTCCTTCACAGACACAAACATAGACTATTTTCCCCAGCCTCCAAGGGAACGCCACAACACCACAATGTATGTTTGTTGTAGAAACCTTGGATACAAGTCTACACTCTGGAAAAGGAACTAGGAACTATGTGACTCTCACTTATCTTTCACTTTCCAGCCACTAACCTTAACCGTAACCAATAAATGTAGTTAAGAGTGTCAACAGATAGTTTGTTGATAATCTGAACATCTGTGGACAGTATGTGGGTGGACTATCCCAAGTAAAGTTTGACCTTTTTTTTTTTCTTCTTTCAAATATTGCTAAACTTATCCTCTTCAAGAGTTTTCAAGTCATTTTCTTAAAATCATCACCCTCCATCATCTGGGAAATCCATAAAGAACGTTGTACGTGTGAAGAGTTATTAATCGGTTGTCAGATTCTGTTCGAGGACTTCTGCCAGGACATTGTTTTCGCTCCTGGGTCTTGAGCTCCTCTGACCCTCTGTGGCCCTGCAGGAGGAGATGTACATCTTTATGGAGTACTGTGACGAGGGCACACTGGAGGAGGTGTCGCGCCTGGGCCTGCAGGAGCACGTCATCCGCCTCTATAGCAAGCAGATCACCACCGCCATCAACGTCCTGCACGAGCACGGCATTGTGCACCGCGACATCAAGGGTGAGTGGGCCAAGATCTGTCAGGACTTTCACAAAGTGGACTTGGAGGAAAGAAAGGAAAATAAGAGCAAGAAATGTGTGCCTATATTCACATGTTAGTGTAGAAAATGAAAGGCGATGTACTGCCTGTGTGTCACTGTTTAAAGGTGCTCTAAGTGATGCTGGGTAACGTCACTTCTGTTGACTTTCAAACAAAACAGAGAGCTAGCTCGCTACTTCCTCCCGCGCTGCTCCCGTGCAATTGAAAGTCTCCTAAACGCGCATCTCGTCTGTGATTTGCTGGAACAGTTTGTTATGTTTTTATGGGCTTGGTTTGCCCAGGTTGTTTTTGTTGCCGCTTTTGGAGCCTGGGCTGTCTACAGAGATTGCGTTTTTTTACAGTGTATTCAGGACACAGACAGCTAGCGGTTGGTTAGGTGATGTTTGCAGTAAGTGACATCAAATGTTTTGGCCTAAAAAACGTGTGGCATCGCTAAGAGCACCTTTTAAGGAAAGTGATTCCTTCTCGTTGACCTCAGAGATGGACTGGGACTACTAAAAAAAGGCCCTTGACTTTCTTCCAAATAAGCCCACTACTATATGCGCACAGACACACACACATTAGCTGTCTTATCATGATACAGTCTCACAATATTATTATGCCAGTGAAATCTCATTCAAAATAGTCAGATTTTACAAAAATTATCATTATTTATTAATGATTATTATTATGCCTCGTGCCTTCATTCACATAAGTAGCCTAAATTAACAGGGACGTCATATACCATTATGGTAAATGGGAGTCTATCAATAAATGGCCTTGAGTGTCTGTTCAT